>NC_057807.1:344762644-344852351 GCF_018294505.1 Triticum aestivum | reverse complement strand
GAAGCTCATCTTTTGGAAAAGGCCCAGAGCCTGTGAAGAAGGCGAATGCCTGTGAAGCTCGTCTTTTGAGAAAAGGCCCAGAGCCTGTGAAGAAGGCGAATGCCTGTGAAGCTCATATTTTGGAAAAGGCCCAGAGCCTGTGAAGAAGGCGAATGCCTGTGAAGCTCATCTTTTGAGAAAAGGCCCAGAGCCTGTGAGGAAGGCGAATGCCTATGAAGCTGTCGCATTTTGGAAAAGGCCCAGAGCCTGTGAAGAGGGCCAACGCCCATGAAGCTTGCTTCCCCGAAGAAAGGCCCGGAGCCTGTGAAGAAGGCCAACGCCTGTGAAGCTCACCGCCCGTGACACTCTCACGTAATAATGAGTTGGGGCTGTACACGCCCCGGAGTCTCAGGGGTGCTGGCCTCAGGCCCTGGGGCTCCCTCCCACGCCCAGTGGCAGCACTTAGCTCCGCGCTGGTGAGAAGACGTCGAAGACTAGACTAGGTGCCGGACGCGGCTTTTTCATTTGCTTTCTGCAGTTGGCTAGTTCATTCCCATTTGGAGTTTTTATCGAAACTGTCGCCGCCTTTTGACCTGTGGTTCTTCGACTTTTTTTGCTCTCCAGCCTCGATTTCTCTTGCATGGGGGCTCGCGAGGCGGAAGCCCCGGGAGCCCTCGCGAGCGTTCTTGCCCCTATCGGTCAAGTTTCACGGCCCGGGTCCACTACCGGAGCACCCCTCCGGACAATGCCTCACGGGCACCACAACGCGAATACAGGGCTTGGGTCGGTCGCCCCCGCGGCTGAGGCTAGGGATTACTTGTGAATGGGCATACAACGGAAAGGAATGATACCCGGATAACAAAAACAGTACGATGATTAACGACGTTAACCCCAAACGCGCCCCCATGGGGCCACACATTGCTGTCTTTTTGTGCAGGAGAAGAGAAAGGAAAGAACAAAAGCAGGCGAAGCACGCCCGCCGAACATGGCCAGCCGCTCATCGCCATGCAGAGAGCCACCTCCGCGGCCACGGGGGACCGCCGTGGCGGCCGCAGGATGCTTGTGAGGGCGACCTCGACCGCGCTTGGGCGGGGGAGAGGAAGACTCGACCTGGCGGGCCTTTCCTTTCTCTGCGTCTGAAAACTTCCTTGGTGGGGCCATGGAGAAGAAGGAGAAGCAAGAGGGGATAGGCTAGAAGGGCGCATGCCGTTCCATACTTATAGCCGGCGAAGGCCAACCGTCGACCTCCATGATCACAGGTAATCATGACCCGCTTTGCATGCAGGGACTTGTAGAATCCCAGTGGTTATCAAGGAGGCGTGGGGGAACAGTACAGCCCATGTCCAATCAACCGCCACGCGGCGCCCAAGGCCGCAGGCTATTAGGGCCCGCGACGCTTCGCACTTGCCCTTTCGCCTCTCTGCTCGGCCAAGTTCGGGTGCGCCGTGGGCCCGAGGGCTACTGTCGGTGTTCTGGGAACGGGGGTCCCAAGACTTGCCTGCCTGCGGCCTGCGGCGTGGCTCAAAGGAGGCCCAGCACAGCCCATCTTCATCAACACAAGCTCAAGACCCTCGCGGGGCGGACGACAAGGAGCTTCCTCAGGCACGGTCTCGTTATGCTGGCTCGCGAGGAGGCGGAGAGTTCAAGGCGGGGTACCTCGCGACGTGCCCATGACGCAAGCCATGACAACCAAGGGCGCCAGTCGGGCGCCAGCCCGCGCAGTGTCCTCCTTTCCTCTTTGGTGCAAAGGGAGCAAGCGCAGGTGAGAGCATCAAGCAAAGGCGTCCATTTCGGTGCAAGAAGACCAAGACCAACCCAACGGCCGGAAGGAAGTCATTGTGGAGCCCAAGCCGGCGTCACCACCAAAGCCTTTGACAGGCGAGGACCAACTTTAGTCAGGATAAGTGTATCCGCTGTTCCACTCCAAAATGGCCAATTGTTGGCGCCCTTCCCGCTCAATATTTGGGAAGAGGCCCAGGGCCTCTGCCTATAAATAGGGCTAGCCACCCATAGGGTAGGGCATCGAAAGAACAAGGATAGAAAGACACACAGAGAGAGAGGCGACTGAACTCCCCCTAGCAGTTCATCGCGCCAGCCAAAAACAGACCCTCCGAGGCTGTTCTTCCATTGTACTCTTCCTCATATGCCCAAGAGGCAATCCACCACACCACACACTAGAGTAGGGTATTACACCACAATGGTGGCCTGAACCAGTATAAGTCTTGTGTCTCTTGTGCTGTTCTGCTTAGTAGTTTAGGTCCTAGCGATTCGGTGAGGAGCGAGCCGGTAGAGGGTTGAATCTCTGCGCGCACCCCAGTGTTCGAACCTCAAGGGTCTGCCAGAACCCGAAATCCGACACACTGGGCCCGCCCTGTTTCGGCCCACGTATCTGAGATGAGCCCTTTCCCAAAGGGTTCACCCTTCCGCGAGATACGCCCAAATACACCGGCTTCGTGAAGCCGGAGGATTGGCTGTTCGACTACTCAACGGCCGTCAGCATAGCAAACGCAACAAGCACGTTGCCATGCAGTACGTCCCACTCATTCTTCAGGGCACAACCCGGACATGGTTCAATAGGCTGAAGCCCCGCAGCATCAACAACTGGGTTGATTTCACCAAGGCCTTCATCCACAACTTCACCAGCACCTACAAGCGGCCTCCCAAGCCCCGACAGCTCTCCTTGTGCGTCCTAGGGCCCAGCGAATCCACTCGCGACTATCTCATGCGTTGGGCCGAACTGCACAACTCCTGTGAAGGCGTGCACGAGGTGCAGGCAATCGAGTATTTCACCGCTGGGTGCCGAGAGGGCACCCTCCTCAAGCATCGACTCCTCTGCGACGAGCCGGCAACGCTCGACGAGCTGCTAATCATCGCCGACAAGCACGCCACGGCCGACTCCTCCATGAAGGCGGAAATTCTAGTGGATGCATCCGGCAAGGTGGCACCTTAGGCCCCTCGGACTCCGGCTGGTGAGACCAGTCGGCGACAGCATCCAAACGACAACAAGCAGAAGGCCACGCAGCCGGCTTCCAGCAGCCGGCAAGTGGCGATAATCGAGGATCAGCAGCCGGAGGGGCAGCCGGCACCCAAGCGTCGGAAGGGCGGCAAGTCCAATTGGTTACCCGCCTTCTCTTATGAGCAGACCTTAGATGCACCATGTAATTTCCATAGCAGTGCAAAGCCGTCCAACCACACCACTCGAAAGTGTCACTGGCTTGCCAGAATCGCCAAGGGAGATGGACTCCTGCCTCCTCCGCCTGCCGGACCGCCGCCTCCTCAGCCCGAGCAGCCGGCGGCCCGGCCAGTCGGCGCCATACAAGACGAGTACCCAGAGGAACACGGAGCTTATGTTGTGTTCACCAGCATTGCCGATGACAGACGCAGCAGAAGGCAGCAACAACAAGAAGTGCAAGCGGTGGCCTCAAGTACTCCAGAATTCATGCATTGGTCTGAGAAGCCTATCAGTTGGAGCAGGGCTGACCACCCGGAAGTGATGCCTTCCCCAGGTTCATACGCCCTAGTCCTAGATGCTACCTTTGCAACAGAGAGGCAGGCAGCATGTTTCTCCAGAGTCTTGATAGATGGTGGCAGCAACATCAATATCCTATACCGTGACACAATGGAGAAGTTGGGAATCAAGCAGAAGCAGCTCATCCCCAGTCGGACTATATTCCATGGCATAGTCCCTGGCCTTTCCTGATCACCAATCGGCAAGACCCAAATTGATGTTCTCTTCAGAGACAAGAATCATTTCCGCCGTGAGCCAGTTTGGTTTGAAGTGGTGGACCTCGAAAGCCCCTAACATGCACTGCTTGGACGACCACCTCTGGCCAAGTTCATGGCAGTCCCCCACTATGCTTACCTCAAGATGAAGATGCCGAGTATCAAGGGGATCCTGACCATAGTCGGAGACTATGAGAAGTCAGCCGCTTGCGCCACAGATAGCACCCGGATGGCCGAGTCCCTCATGATTGCAGTTGAGAAGCGACTCCTTGACCGGGTGGTGGCGTTGGCAGGCAAGAAGCCGGAAATGTCACCCATCCCCAAGGAGTCGGAGGTTGAGGGCTCGTTCAAGCCGGCCAAGGAAACAAAGAAGATACCCTTGGACTCGGAGCACCCGGAGAGGCACGCTATCATAGGTGCAAACCTTGACCGCAAATAGGAAAGCGAGCTCGTCGATTTCCTTCGTGAGAATCAGGACATCTTCGCATGGTCTCCCAAAGACATGCCGGGTGTTCCGACGGATTTCGCCGAGCACAAATTACATGTCTGACCTGACGCCAAGCCGGTCAGGCAGCCTTGCGCCGCCTGTCAGAAGAGAAGAGAAGAGTTGTCGGAGAGGAGATAGCCCGGCTTCTAGCAGCCAGATTCAGCATGGAAGTGTTCTTTCCAGAGTGGCTGGCCAACCCAGTCCTGGTATTCAAGAAGAATAAGCAGTGGCGCATGTGTATTGACTGTACTAGCCTCAACAAAGCTTGCCCCAAAGATCCCTTTGCTCTACCAAGGATTGACCAAGTGATAGACTCCACAGCCGGATGCGAGCTGTTGAGCTTCTTGGATGCATACTCAGGATACCATCAGATAAAGTTGAACCCAGCCGACAGGCTAAAGACCGCCTTCATCATGCCATTTGGAGCCTTCTGCTACCTGACCATGATGTTCGGCTTGAGAAACGTCGGCGCCATGTTTCAGCGTTGCATGCAGAAGTGTCTCCTCAAGCAACTCAGCGGAAATTCCCATGTCTATGTGGATGATGTGGTGGTGAAGACAGAGAAGCATGGCACGCTGCTAGAAGACCTCAAGGAAACTTTTGAGAACTTGCGCCGATTCCAGATCAAGCTCAACCCGGAGAAATGTGTCTTTGAAGTACCAGCCGGCCAGCTTCTTGGCTTTCTGGTCTCAGAGCGTGGCATAGAGTGCAACCCGGTAAAGATCAAGGCCATTAAGAAGATGGAGGTGCCCACCCGACTGATGGACGTGCAGAAATTCACCGGCTTCCTGGCATCAATTAGCCGTTCATCAGTCGGCTGGGCGAGAAGGCCCTTCCCCTGTACCAGCTTATGAAGAAGACCACTTTTTTCGAGTGGAACGACAAGGCGTACGAAGCCTTTTCCCAGCCCAAGAAGATGTTGGCAACTCCGCCTATCCTAGCAGCTCCGACTGAGAAGGAGCCCATGCTCCTCTACATTGCTGCTACCAGTCGGGTTGTCAGCACAGTTATTGTGGTAGAGCGCAAGGAGGAGGGTAGAGCATTGCCGGTCCAGAGACCGGTATATTACTTGAGTGAAGTACTGTCCGCCTCCAAGCAAAACTACCCACATTATCAGAAGATGTGCTATGGTGTGCACTTTGCCGCCAAGAAGCTGAAGCCTTACTATCAAGAGCACCCAATAACCGTCGTCTGCACGGCTCCGCTTGCTGAGATCATTGGAAGCCGAGATGCTTCTGGCCGAGTGGCCAAGTGGGCTATTGATATGGCCCCTTACACCATCTACTATCAGCCCCGCACCACCATCAAGTCACAAGTGTTGGCCGAATTCCTCGTCGACTGGGCCGAGACCCAGTACCTACCGCCAGCACCAGAGTCCGCCCATTGGCGGATGCATTTTTGATGGTTCCAAAATGCGCATCGGTCTGGGAGCCGGCGTCGTCCTCACCTCTCCCAAAGGCGACAAGCTCAAATATGTGTTGCAAGTCCATTTTGCCGCCTCCAACAACGTAGCAGAATACGAGGCACTCATACACGGACTCCAACTTGCTAAGGAACTCGGCATTCGCCGGATCCTGTGTTATGGTGACTCCGACTTGGTGGTCCAGCAGTCGTCAGGCGACTGGGACGCCAAGGATGCAAATATGGGAAGCTACCGCTTCCTCGTGCAGCAACTCAGTGGATACTTTGACGGGTGCGAATTCTTCCACGTGCCAAGAAATGATAATGAGCAAGCAGATGCTTTGGCACGGATCGGCTCCACCCGACAGGCGATACCAGCCGGCGTCGCCTTGCAGCGCCTCCTCAAGCCGTCTGTCAAGACATCTCCAGAGTCTGACTCCATCTTCGTGCCAGCCCCTCCTGAAGCAGTCGGATCCGACTTGAGGATACCAGAAGCCGGCGCGGGGACTTCCGCAGGTGGCCCGGGGACTGCAGCCGTCGCACCCGGCCCGGGAATTCCAGAGCCTGGCCCGGTGACTGCAGCAGTCAGCCCGGGGACTTCTTCGAGACAGCAGGCGGCAGCCGACTCCAACCCGCCGCCTCCCAGCCCAACCGCCCTCGTACAAGTTGCAGCCGTAGCAGTCGGAGAGATAGCAGCACCATCATGGGCTCAACCCATCCTCAGATTTCTGGTAAACAAAGAGCTGCAAGCCGATGAGACCCTGGCGCGAAAAGTGCAACGGCGGGCGCCGGCATACACCATAGTCAACAAAGAGGTGGTTTGGCGCAGTGTCACTGGTGTGTACCAGCGTTGTGTGGAGCCGGACAAGGGCCAAGCAATCCTCAGAGATATTCACCAGGGTGAATGTGGTCACCACGCGGCCTCAAGAGCACTTGTTGCCAAAGTGTTTCGCCACGGTTTCTTCTGGCCGACTGCTCTAGAAGAGGCCAAAGAATTGGTCCAGAAGTGCCAAGGGTGCCAGAGATTCCGCTACAAGCCACACTTGCCAGCTTCTGCACTCAAGACTATTCCCATTGCTTGGCCCTTTACTGTTTGGGGATTGGATATGGTGGGACCATTCAAGACGGCCCGTGGCGGCATGACTCATCTACTTGTCGCCATGGACAAGTTCACCAAGTGGATAGAGGCAAAGCCAATCAAGAAACTGAACGGGCCGACTGCCGTGACTTTCATCGCCGACATCACCACTCGATACGGCATACCGCATAGCATCATCACTGACAATGGCACAAACTTTGCCAAAGGAGCCTTGGCTCATTTTTGCGCGACGCAGGGCATCCGACTGGACTTAGCGTCTGTTTCCCACCCGCAGTCAAACGGCCAGGTTGAGCGAGCAAACGGCCTCATCTTGTCCGGCATCAAGCCCCGACTGGTCGAGCCTCTTGAGCGTTTGGCTGGCTGCTGGCTCGATGAGCTGCCGGCCGTCCTTTGGAGCCTACGCACAACTCCGAACAAGTCGACCGGGTTCACGCCCTTCTTCCTTGTCTACAGTGCTGAAGCCGTCATCCCGACGGATATAGAGTTCGACTCCCCGCGAGTCACCATGTACACCAAGGCAGACGCCAAGGAGGCACGAGAAGATGGTGTCGACCTGCTGGAAGAGGGCCGACTGTTGGCGCTCAGCCGGTCCGCCATCTACCAGCAGAGTCTGCGCCGATACTACAACCGCAAGGTGAAGCCAAGATACTTCCAAGAGGGAGACTTGGTGCTCCGGCTGATCCAGCGAACAGCCGGCCAGCACAAGCTCTCGGCGCCTTGGGAAGGCCCCTTCATCATCAGCAAGGTGCTGGGCAACGACTCCTACTATCTAATCGACGCTCAGAAGCCCAGAGCACGCAAAAGAGATGATTCAGGCAAGGAGACGGAGAGGCCGTGGAACGCAAACCTCCTCCGGAGATTTTTACAGTTGAAAGCAGTATGTATCACGCTACCTTTTGCATTATGTACAAAGACTCCGGGTCTCCCGAGACGAACTCGGGGACTGCCCTCCTTTTATCTATATGATAAGTGTTATGCCCATGAGTTTGTTTTTGTTTTATTATTTCCGCCTGGCACCGGGTTGACCAGTCGGCCCGGAGGTTTGCCTTACTATATGCCGTCTCCAGCAGTCGGACAAGTAATGTGTTGGCACATAAAACTTCCTCTGCCAGAAGTTGTAGCTTGCAGAGCGACTGAAAGGCGGGTAGGGGTCGCAAGACAGTGCCGACGTGAAAAATGGCTAAGGAAAACACATACAGTTGAGGCCGGCGCGGCGCTTGTTCGGCCGGCTGCCGAGCAGCCGGCCAGTCGGCTTCTACCTCCCTTGCCAAAACCTCCAAACGGCTAAGTACTTGCCCTCCCGCAAAAAGCTAAGTACTTAAACCAGTCGCAGTCCGCAGAGTGGCTGCTTGGCTGGCAAGAGGATAGCTAAGGGAGGGCGGCAAAGGAAAAAAGCAAGGAGTATAGGCAAGGAAAGTTAGAGATCGATAGAACAAAGCATAAAGCTGCGATAGAATATTTACATAGATAAAGGCCCGACTGCTCAGCGGTCAGCCGGCATTCAGCAAAGTTTGATATACACCCCACGGGTGGAATTGTGCGAATTTACAAAAAAATGTCCAGACCAGCAAGCAGGGAAAGAAAAGATAAACACCATACGGAGCAGCGGAAGACTCCGGCTGGGTACTGGGGTTGGAAGTGCCGGTTGGCGTAGCAGACGGCTCCGGCTGGACGCTGGGGTTGACGGCGCCGGTTGGTGCGACAGACGGCTTTGGCTGGACGCTGGGGTCGATGGTGCCAGTTGGTGCGGTAGGCGGCTCCGGCTGGGTGACGGAGTCAGCTGCGCCAGTTGGCGCTGCAGGCAGCTCCGGCTGGGTGACGGAGTCAGCTGCGCCAGTTGGAGCTGCAGGCGGCTCCGGCTGGGCACTGGAGTCGGTGACGCTAGTCGGGACGGCGGAGGGCTGGATGACGGAGTCGGTGGCGTTTGTCGGAGGAACGAGTGACTAGTCGGTCACCGCCGGGCCGCGTCCAGCAACAGTCGGCGCTTTGGAGCGCGGGTCGTTGCTTGAGGCCCGGTCAGGGTGGGGCTGACCATCTGCCCCAGCCTCCGGCATGTCGATGTCGCTATCCTCCTCATCATCATCATCCTCCTCCTCCTCCCCCTCCTCCTCCCCCTCCTCCTCCCCCTCATCACTAGAGTCGATGACTTCGGCCGTGTCTTCGCTGTCCTCCGGGTTCAGCCCGAGCCATTCCTGCGGCGCTTCGGCACCTTCTTCGGCCACCTCCGGAACGAAGATGCTGGTGTCGGTGAAGTCGGCGATCGCCGCTGCCCTGTTGATAAGCTCGGCTTCCACCGCCACCAGCTCCTCCTGCGCCTCCGGCCGGAACGTGGCCAACTGGGCTAGATCTAGCCTAGGATACCATGCCTTGATGAACTCAAGGACCCTGCGCACTCCTGCCCGGGCTGCAGAGCCCTTCCAGGCCTCCAGGCGGCCGGCCGCCACCTCCAGCCAGTCGGCGGTCCGACTTGGGGTGCGTGGGGCCGGCAAGCCTGGCCAGAGGGCGGAAATCGCCTGGGCCCCGACACGCTGAAGACAGCGCAACACTTGATGGGTGGGCCAAAGACGGGCCTGGATGCTGAGGATCTGCTCGTTGAGGGTCCGGGGGGCGTCAGCAGCAATCTGCACGCCTTCCGCCCTCCGCTCTTTGCGCTGGGCCTCGATGATTTGGTTTGCGGCGACGGAGTGACCCGGGAAGAAATCTGTTCGGGCAGAAGGCAAGAAAAAACAAACTCAGAAACAAGCAGTCGGCTTAGACAAACGCCGGCAGCTCAAGACAATGAACAAGAAGAATAAAGCTCACAATCGATGAAGTCCTCGATGCTGCTGAAGCAGGCCGTCGTCTATGCCTCCTTATCGGCCCAGGCGGCGCGCTTGGTTTCAAACTCGGCGAGGAGATTGGTCTCCTTCTCCTTTGCCTCACGCTGGGCCGTCTTGAGGGCCTCCGTCTGCTCGGCGAGCTGAGTGACCAGCCGGTCTTGCTGCTCGATCAGCTTGCTGCACTCCGCCTCCTTGCCGCGTAGAGCGGTGTTGGCCTCGCCCCGCTGCTGCTGCAAGGTGGCGTTGGCCTCTGTAAAAGGAAAAAGGAAGAAAGAGCATCAATCAAACAAGACAAAGATGGATGCAGTTGCCAGGGAGATCCGGCCCGACTGCTCAGCAGTCGGCCCGAATCTCGGGGACTACAGCCCGCGGGTGCGCCATTGCGCCCCCGCAGAGAAGAAGTAGTTAACAAAGGTAGAGCCATTGAGGAGATTTGGCCCGACTGCTCAGCAGTCGGCCCGAACCTCGGGGACTACAGCCCGCGGGTGCACCAGCGCGCCCCCGCGAAGAAAGGAAGTCGGGGCTTACTCTGGCTCTCGGACAGATGGGCGGTCTGCGTCTCCAGCTCCCGGACCCTGGAGTTGAAGGTGACCGCGCGAAGATTGTGGTAGTCCTACAGAGGGGATATCGGATAAAGTCAGCATTTGACACATACAAGTTAAATTTCCGGACCGCATGCTCAGTAGCCGGCCCGACACTTGGGGACTACACCTAGTGGGTGCGCTAGCGCGCCCCCACGAAGAAAGCAAGAAGATCAAGGAAAAAAGAAAAGCGAAGGGCTGCCCGCGACTCCAGGAAGGCTTCATTGCAGCGCTTGAGGGCTTCGGCTTCAGCCCGGAGCTTGGCCTGGACGTCAAGGGACGCCTGGGCCAGGGCGCCCGTTCCTCCCCCGGGTACCCAGCCGGCCGGCGCGGCGCTGGTCGCTTCAGTATCGGGGATCGACGAGCTCGTGGCACCGACTTCTAGCAGCCGTGGAGCCGCGGCCGCCTTTGCAAAACGACGGCGCACGGGTGTGCAGACCTCAAGAATCAGGTCCGTCACCACCGCGTCCCCAACCGGTGGCACCAGCGACGCATCCGGCTACTCATCTTGCGTCCCGCTAGTCGGCGGCGGTGGCACAATGATGTCCGACATGGCCACGTCGCCGCCCTCCCGCTCCCGGATCGACTGGTCGTCGCAACCTCCCCCGGTTGTTGCCTCAAACTCAGGCGGAGGTGGCGCGGTGTTTAGGGGTGTCACGAGTAGCGGCTCTTGGCGGCGTGCGGCTTCCGCGAGCCGCTCCTTCTCCGCGGCTTCGGCCTCCGCCTGCACCAGCTTCCTCACCGCGGATGCGGCGGCCTTGTCCACGTCCGCCTTCGCCAGACGGTTGGCTTCTTCCTCACGCGCCTCCCGCGCGTTCCGCTCTGTCGCCTCCCGGAGGTCGGCGGCCGGGTCAATTCGCCGGCTGGAGGAGGAGGTCGTGGCCGACCTAATGACCGAGGCGGCACCCGATTTCTCGAGAGTCAGCGGGGCCCTGGGATGAGAAGACAAGTCAGAAAAGCTTTTTAGGCCGGATTGGCAAAAAGACAGAAAACATAAAAAGAAGACTTATGCCGACACCTTGGCTGGCACCTTCGGCTGCCTCTGATACTTGGCCACCTTGGCCGCGGCTTCTTTCCACCTGGTCACCGTGGCCGGGTTCTTAGGCTTCTTCGGGGCACTGCCGAACAGGGCAGCGCCTTGCCTCCGCTTGCGTTTGCCACCACGGGCGGGCGGCCCAGTAGAGGGGCTTGCGCCGGTGTTGGCAGTGCACCAGGCAGGGCGCGGCTCGTCGTCATCGTCGGGCCAAGTCTTCATGCCGCCGCCCTCCTCGGCGCCGCCTGCTCCGCTGCCGCCGCCTCTTGCGTCGTCCGCCAGGGCGGCCGCCCCCAAGTCGGGGTCGTCCAAGTCGCTCACCGCCCTGTCCGGCAGGTAGTCACCACCCGGCCCCACGATGGTGGTCGTCGTCTCGGACATATAAATCTGCACTCCAGAAGGGAGTCGCATCATGACAAGAACAAGACTGAAAAACAGAGCAGAAGGAAGAGATGAAGGAACTTACGGCAGGCGGCGGGTCGTCGCGAGAGTATGGCCGCTTCTCGTACCGCCACTCTGCCTCCGACACCTTGAGGTCAGAGTTCTTGTTCACCATCCACGCGACCTCGGCAGTCGGCATCTCCTTCGTGCATAGCCGTCAGGGGTCATGATGCCCGCTCATCCGGAAGATTGGATGAGGGCGGCCCTGGAGCGGGAGGACCCGGTGCTCGACGAAGGTGATGAGGAGGTCGGAGGCCACGAGGCCCTCCGACTCCTGGAGCACCCGGAGTCGGCCGATGGTGGCCGCTGCATCCGGCGACACCGGCTTCGGTTTGTAGCCCTAGTTGGGCCGAGTCCCAGTGGAAGGGCCGGCCTCATAGGCCGGTAGGTTGACGAAGTCGACAGCCAGGTCGACGTTCTCGACATCGAAGTAGGATTGCTGCCACATCTTCACAGACTGTGCCAGCTTGATGACGGGGAAGGCGTTTCGTTTCGCCGTCCAGCGCATGGCGATGAACCCACCGCACTCGCCGCCGTATCCTTGGCGGAGGTGCCGAGCTTCCCGTAGAAGAATGCTCCCCACAGCTCGAGTGTGGGGAGGATGCCGATTTAGCCCTCGCACGCCGTGACGAAGGCGGAAAGCAAGGTCACGGTGTTGGGCGTAAGGTGATGAGGTTGGAGGTGGTTGAAGTCAAGGAATGAGCGGAGGAAGCCGCTAACCGAAAGGCCGAAGCCTTGGAGGAAGTGCGAGCGGAAGACGACCCGCTCGTTCCCCCTCGGCGCCAGCGAGATCTCCTCCTCCGGTGGCACCCGCGCCTTGACGAATGCCACGTTGGGCATTCGGCGCGTGTCGCGGGAGGAAGGAGATGTGGTCCTCGATCACCGTCGACCCGTCCCAATCGCCGCCCTTCTCGCGCGCCATCGCTTGGAGTGGGCCGCATGAGGAGGAGGGGTGCGTCGGCGACGAACGGCGGCAGCACCTCGGCAGCATGGAGCGGTAGTGGCAGCGATGGAGGAGAGAGCAGAGGAAGAAGAGAGAGTGGGAGAGGGCGCGCGAGCTTTGCCGCACCCCTCCCTCCCCCTACTTATAGCCCTCGGGCTATGAAGCCGAGGGGGCGGGGCGTGGGTCATGGGATTAACTGCGCCCACGACCCCACGACCCCCCCATTTACCGCACGCATTTACCACGCCTCGAGCGATCATGGGAATCGCAACTGCCCCCCTTGGCACAGCAAATCCGCCCGAGTGCCGAGGCACGGTAGTGGAGGGCCTGGCCCGCTGTCACGTCCCATCAGGAGCGTGGGGTGGCAGGCTGGCCGGGCTGGCATGCGCCGTGTGGCGTGTCCGTGGCGGGTGGCAGCCTAGGAAGCTTAGCAGGCATGCCACCTGCTTTCCCGCCTTGAAGTTCAAAAACGACCAACAGTCCCACCTAGCCAACCGCAAGGCGGATCGAACATCCTTCCGGAGCCCGGTGAGGGGGGAAGCCGTTGAGACTTCGCGGTCCCTCGACCACAACGCCTCACCGGCTTCGGGGACTACTGTCGGAGTAATGGGCCACGGGTAGCCTCACCCGAGTCCCTGGATTTATCAAGACTTTGGGCCAGCTTCGCGTTGCTGTGCCCCAAGCTGAAGCTCCGCCCTCTGGGGTCTGCCTTGCTCAACGGCCGGCCACCAGAGGGCAGACAACCACCAGCAAACGACACCACAAGCGGCCGGCTCTAGCCAGCCGGCCTCTAGGGAAGACGGCATTGAGCAGGCGGCTACCGCGCGCCCTCAGAGTTTGTGCCCCCATCAAGGGGACGGGATGGGGCGTGGCTACAGTGAAGCCCTCACCCCCGAATCTTGGGTTTGGCGTGGCCAAAGTGTCCCGTACAGGTGGACATCTCCACATAGCGTGGCACTGTTGCCACCCTCCCTTGACGTCACTCTGGGTAGGCAGAGCCCTGTTCCCCATGACGGCCTGTCGGTATGGCCCGCAGGCTGCGGGCCCTATCGGGCAGTGACACCCCAGAAGACGGCGCATGCCGAACCAATCGGACCAGGGGAGGGCCGGCCTCCAGCAGGCGGCCGTCCCCTCCCTTGAAGCCCGTGCACCATTAACCTGATGAGACCAGGTGTGGCTACAGTGATCTCCCACTAGGCGGCGGGACTGTAGCCACACTGAGCTAACCAAGCTAGCATCATTAGCAGCACGGCTACAGTGAGCAGCCACCAACCAGACCCGCCAGCGGCGGGAGCGGCCTATCGGCTCCGTATCAGACCAGTCGGCGGGGCCCACCAGGTGGCGGGCCCCAGTAGTCGGCGGAGAAGCCGGAGGCTAGAGATGCTGACAGCCGGGCCCAGCAGCTGGCCAGATTACTATTGTACCCCTAGGGGGTAGGCCTATATAAACCCTCCAGGGCAGCCATGCAAAGGGTATGCAACCCATTAGACCTAGCCACATTCCTAGAGCAGGAGAGAGCTAGCCTAGCCTTCTCCTACCTCTAGCATACAGCTCAAGGAGCAACTTTGTATCACTTGTGCCTTTAGTGATCATGCGGAGACCTCGTAGAGCAGGACTAGGGGTGTTATCTCCTAGGAGAGCCCCGAACCTGGGTAAAGTACGTCAGCGTTCGTGTCTAAGCCTCATCCCGCTTCCGGGCACCGGGGACGTTCTACTCGCTCCCACCATGATAAGCCATCCTTTGGCATATGTCGCACCCAACCCCCGACAAAGGCACTATATATAGGACCAAGCCACCACCATAGAGAGGGATCGATTCCTTCCCGAGCAACAGACCAGCTCAAGAACACCTCACCTCCTGAGGCTTGTTCATTCTTGTACTAGTTCATCCATAGCCCCTCGAGGCAATCCACCACACCACACTAGAGTAGGGTGTTACACCACAACGGTGGCCCGAACTAGTATAAATCTATGTGTCTTTGTGTCTCTATGAGCTTTGGGCGCTAGGCTAGGGAGGATCACGGGTAGACAGGCTGGACAGGTTGAGATCTCCGCACGCACCCCAGTGTTTGAACCTCTCATGGGTTGCCGGACCCAAAAATCCAACATTTACTGCGCTAGGTAGGGGTGTGTTGAAATCCTCTTCCTCGGCTTCCAAATCGTGCCACTGACCATATGGCGGGCACTCCTCCGTCGGCCTCATCGACGTGCGAAGCGCCGGGGCTGCGCTGCTTCGCCCTCTCCCTGCGGCAAGTGCAATGGCCGCACAAGTTCCGACCGGAGATGCCGCCGTGCTACGACGGTGCGGCGGATCCAGCCCCCTTCCTTCAGGCGTACGAGGAACCAGTTTGGGCGGCTGGTGGATACGACAAGGTGAAGGCCAACTGGTTCCCCATGGCCCTCACAGGTGCGCCATGCGCTTGGTTGCTCAACCTGCCGGCATCTTCTGTGGCCTCCTGGGAGGAGCTGCGCGACCTCTTCCTCGCCCACTACGCGGTGCCGGTGCCCCCGGTCGTCGCAACTCTCCTGGGTGGCTCGCAGGCGCCACTCTCCGGCCGCCACATCAAGCAGTTCCACCGGCGGGCAGGCAACTCTCAGGCAGGCTCGGGGGCTCCCCTGGGCTGGGCAGCACCCCAAGCCAACCTCGCCTTCAGCCCCAAAGATCACCCTATTGCCACGACGGGAGCGGGCGCGCTCCCGATGCTCTGCACCCCCACCATCTGCCACGTGGTGATCACCAAGACCCTCATCGATGGCGGGACCGGCCTCAACATGCTCTCCCCGGAGGTGTTCGGCCTACTTCATGTACCGCCCAGCCGGCTCCGCCCCTCCAAGCCCTTCTCTGGAGTGGGAGACGGTTCCACCAGGCCCCTGGGGAAGATCCGCCTCGCTGTCACCTTTGGGACCCGCGACAACTACTGCACCAAGCTCGTTGACTTCGACATTGCCAAGATCAACCTACCGTACAATGCTATTCTAGGATACCCAGCCTTGGCGCAGTTTATGGCTGCGACCCATCCCGCGTACAACCTCATGAAGATGCCAGGCAGCAACGGTGTCGTCACGGTGGCATGGGACACCAAAGGCGCGCTGCAGGCCTTCAAGCTCGCCTACAAGACAGCCGCGACCGCGACACCGGCAAGAAGGGGAATCAGGAGGCCCCAGAGGCAGCGCCTGCCAAGAAGAAGCAGTTGTTCTCTCAGTACCGAGCCAAGATGAAGCAAGTGCCGGTCTACGAGGATGGGATGGCCAGCGCCACCTTCACCATAGGGGCAGGCCTCCCATAGGATCAAGAGGAGGCATTGATCAACTTTCTGCGAGCCAACAAGGATGTATTCGCCTGGGAACCCAAGGACCAGGCCAGGGTCCCGAGGGGGATAATCCTGCACCATCTGAGAGTATGCCCAAATGTGCGGCCAGTGAAGCAAAAGGCTCGCCGGCAGTCCACCGAGAAGCAAGCCTTCATCATCCAAGAAACCCGTAAGCTACAAGCCGCAGGGGTCATCAGAGAAGTGCGGTACCCAGAGTGGCTGGCGAACCCCGTCATCATCCCCAAGAAAGGAGGGAAGGAGCGCATGTGTGTCGACTTCACCAACCTCAACAAGGCCTGCCCTCAAGATCCCTTTCCGCTCCCTCGCATCGACCAGATCGTCGACTCCACCGCCGAGTGCGACCTGCTGTGCTTCCTGGATGCCTTCTTCGGCTACCACCAGATCAAGATGGTCGTGGAAGATGTGGAAAAGACGGCATTCCTCACCCCGTGTGGGGTGTACTGCTACACCTGCATGCCCTTCGGACTGCGCAACGCCGGAGCAACATTCTAGCAGTTGATGCACATCGCCCTGGGCTCGCAGCTCGGGAGAAATGCGGAGGCCTACGTCGGTGATATAGTGGTGAAGTCTCGGGAGGCCAGGACTCTGATAGAAGATCTGGAAGAGACATATGCCAGCCTGCGCACGGTGGATCTTTGGCTTAACCCTGAGAAGTGTGTGTTCGGAGTCCCCTCCGGCAAGCTGTTGGGCTTCTTGGTATCGCACAGAGGGATCGAGGCTAACCCGGAAAAGGTCAAGGCAATAGAAGACATGAACCCCCCACAGACCCTTAAGGAGATGCATAAGCTGGTTGGCTGCGTAACCTCACTTGAACGCTTCATTTCCAAGTTGGGGGAGCGCGCCCTCCCGTTTTTTAAGCTGATAAAAAGGAAGGAGCCATTCGAGTGGACCCTCGAGGCTGACGCAGCCTTCCAGGACCTCAAGAGATATCTGACCAATCCGCCCGTGATGGTTGCACCACGCCCTCTCGAGCCCTTGGTGCTCTATTTGGCAGCAACCCCACACTCAGCAAGCGCCACCCTGGTGGCGCAAAGGAAGGAGCACCCGGTCAAGAAGTTGCAGCAGGGTGCGCAACCAGCAAGCAAAGTGCAACACACCTCGGAAGGGGCACCTAAAGTCCCGGCCGGCGCAGCAGTCGACATTCCTCCTGAGGCCACAAATGACCCCATGGCTACCCAGGCTCCGGAGCATAGGCCTCAAGGGGCCAAAAGGAACCTGCGCCCTCATGAAGAACAAGATTCTGCTGATACCTCCTCCCTCATTGAGCACCCGGTTTACTTCGTCAGCACAGTACTGAGGGAGGCCTGGGCATGATATCCCATGCCATAGAAGCTCTTGCTCGCACTTCTAGTCGCCTCCAGGAAGCTGCGCCACTACTTTCAAGGCCAACCCATCAAAGTTGTCTCGGCATACCCGCTAGAGAGAGTGCTCCGGAGCCCGAATGCAGCCGGGCAAGTTGCTGAATGGAATATTGAGCTTCAAGCACTTAATCTCGAGTTCAGTACCACCAGGGTCATCAAGGGCGCAGCCCTTGCTGACTTCATGGCCGAGTGGACCGATGCTCCAAATCAAGGAGAAGGCGAGGACTGATCCCTCCTGCCAGGAGATGAAGAGCTAGACGGATGGGTCATGTACTTCGATGAGGCGTTTGCTCGGCAAGGCGCAGGGGTAGGGGCCATCCTCATCTTGCCCACCAAGGACAAGCTTTGCTATGCGGTACAACTCTGCTTTCAGTGGGGCGAGAAGGTCTCCAACAACATCATAGAATTTGAAGGCTTGCGGGCCGCGCCCGTGCTAGGAGTGAAGCGCCTGACCATCAACGGCAATTCTCAACTTCTCGTCAATTTCTCCAATAAGGAGTACACGCCTAAGGACGAACACATGGAGGCGCACCTAGAAAGGTGCGCAAGATGGAGAAGCGGTTCATGGGTGTGGAGCTACAGCATGTGCCGCGCGGGATGAACAAGGAAGCAGATGACATCGCCAAAAGAGCCTCACGCGGGCTCCCTCAGGAGCTAGGCGTGTTTGAGGAACGGCTCTTCAAGCCATCTGCGGCCCCTCCCGTCACGACTCCAGCACCACCTCAGGAGGACCTGCCACAGGCACCAGAGATGGGAGCCCCAGCCTGTGGTCATCCCTCAGGAGCCCGCTTGCTGCTCGCGCTTGAGCCTGAGGAGGGGTGCTGGACAGAGGAGTTCAAGGCGTACTTGCTTCGGGGGACTCTACCAGAGAGGGAGGAGGACAACAAGCGTGTAGCCCGCCAGGCCACCGCGTACTGCATCCAAGATGGTGAGTTATACCGCAGGAGGCCCAATGACGTTTCTTTGTGATGCATCTCCAGGGAACAGGGGCTCGAGCTGCTGGCGGACATACATGGTGGGGATTGCGGGCACCACTCCTCGTCCCGCACCCTGGTGGGCAAGGCGTTCCGCGGCGGCTTCTACTAGCCTACCATGCTCAATGATGCTACGAAGCTGGTGCGCTCTTGTGAAGCGTGCCAGTTTCATGCCAAGCAGATCCATCAGCTTGCGCAGGGCCTCCAGACGATCCGGCTCACGTGGCCTTTTGCGGTGTGGGGGCTGGACATCTTGGGGCCATTCCCTCGGGCACCAGGGGTCTACTAGTATCTCTACGTCGCCATTGACAATTTCACCAAGTGGGCAGAGGTAGAAGCCGTGCGCACCATCCCAGCAGGATCAGTCGTCAAGTTCATCCAGGGAATTGTGAGCCGATTTGGGGCTCCCAATCGCATCATCACCAACAATGGCTCGCAGTTCACTAGCAATCTTTTCAAAACATAATGTGCTAATCTTGGAACGCAGATCTGCTACGCCTCAGTAGCACACCCACGGAGCAATGGGCAGGCTGAGAGGGACAATGCGGAGGTCCTGAGGGGCCTCAAGACCTGCACCTTTAAGAAGAAGCTCGAGGCCTGCGGCATGGGCTGGCTCGACGAGTTGCAGTTCGTGTTGTGGTCCATCCGCACCACCGCGACCAAGCCAACAGGAGAAATACCCTTCTTCCTCGTCAACGGAGCAGAAGCGGCTCTCCATCACGAGGTCAAACATCGCTCCCCGTGGGTCCTAGCGTTCGACGAAACGCAGCAGGACGCCACGTGGAGGATGGATCTCGTGCTGGGGGAGGAGCACCGCCGTCAAGCCTCGCTGCAGGCGGCAAGGTACCAGCAGGCGCTGTGGCGGTACCACTGCTGCAGCGTCCGCTCCAGGACGTTAGAGGTGGGCGACCTCATCCTGAGGCGGGTGCTCTCCAGGGAGGGGCTGCATAAGCTCTCTCCCATATGGGAGGGCCCGTTTAGGATTGCCAGTGTCTCCAGTCTTGGCGCCACATGCCTGGAGACACAGGACAGGATCCCCATCAAGAACGCCTGGAACATCTAGCACCTCCGGAAGTTCTACCCCTGAATAAAGGCTCTGGCCTATGAAGCAAGGCTTCGTCCTGTGAAGGTCTCCACTCGTGACAATCTCACGTAATAATGAGGGGGGATGTACACGCCCCGGAGTCTCCTGAGAGTCGCCCTGGGGCCTCATGGGGGCTCCCTCCCACGTCCTAGTGGCAGCACTTAGCTCCATGCTGGTGAGAAGACTAGATTAGGTGCCGGACGTGGCTGTTCATTTGCTTTCTGAAGTTGCTTGTGGTTTTCTTAGTAAGTTTTTCAATGGATTTGGTATTCTCGAGCGCTTGTTCCTCAAGTGTGTTTTCTCCTAAGTTGCTTTGGTCTAAGGATGTGAGGGAAGTGGCAGTCGCCCGCCACTTCTCCTCGCGCTCCTCACGCGTGGGGCTAGGTAGGTGTGTGTGCCCAGGGCCCGCCTTTGCGCGCACGCACCACACCGAACCCCGTTATTTCGGCTTTATCCTCGTGAGGAGCCCTCGATCGAGTCCGTTGGCGTCAGCACCCCTCATGTTCGTGCCCCCCGGGCAGCGTGACGTGGTGCATCAGGCCCTTGATCTATGGCAGGGGGCTCGTGTAAGGGAAGCAAATCGCTCGACAAATTTTCTCTTCCTGCAAGGGACAGCTCTGGGGAACGTAGTAATTTCAAAAAAAATCCTACGCACACGCAAGATCATGGTGATGCATAGCAACGAGAGGGGAGAGTGTTGTCCACATACCCTCGTAGACCGAAAGAGAAAGTGTTAGAACAACGCGGTTGATGTAGTCGTACGTCTTCACGGCCCGACCGATCAAGCACCGAAACTACGGCACCTCCGAGTTCTAGCACACATTCAGCTCGATAACGTCCCTCGAACTCCGATCCAGCCGAGTGTCGAGGGAGAATTCCGTCAGCACGATGGCGTGGTGACGATCTTGATGTTATACCGTCGCAGGGCTTCGCCTAAGCACCGATACAATATTATCGAGGAGGACTATGGTGGAGGGGGGCACCGCACACGGCTAAGAGATCAAGAGATCAATTGTTGTTGTGTCTATGGGGTGCCCCCCTACCCCCGTATATAAAGGAGCAAGGGGAGGAGGCGGCCGGCCAGGGAGAGGCGCGCCAAGGGGGGGAGTCCTACTCCCACCGAGAGTAGGACTCCTCCTTTCCTAGTAGGAGTAGGAGAGAAGGAAGGGGAAGGGAGAAGGGAAGGAAGGAGGGGGCGCAGCCCCTCCCCCTAGTCCAATTTGGACTAGGCCTTGGGGGGGCGCGGCCTGCCCTACGCAGCCCCTCTCTCTTTCCCATATGGCCCAATAAGGCCCATATACTCCCCGGCGAATTCCCGTAACTCTCCGGTACACCGAAAAATACCCGAATCACTCGGAACCTTTACGAACTCCGAATATAGTCGTCCAATATATCGATCTTTGCGTCTCAACCATTTTGAGACTCCCCGTCATGTCCCCTATCTCATCCGGGACTCCGAACTCCTTCGGTACATCAAAAATCATAAACTCATAATATAACTATCATCGAAACCTTAAGCGTGCGGACCCTACAGGCTCGAGAACAATGTAGACATGACCGAGACACGTTTCCGGTCAATAACCAATAGCGGAACCTGGATGCTCATATTGGCTCCTACATATTCTACGAAGATCTTTATCGGTCAAACCGCATAACAACATACGTTGTTCCTTTTGTCATCTGTATGTTACTTGCCCGAGATTCGATCGTCGGTATCTCAATACCTAGTTCAATCTCGTTACCGGCAAGTCTCTTTACTCGTTACGTAATGCATCATCCCGCAACTAACTAATTAGTCACATTGCTTGCAAGGCTTATAGTGATGTGCATTATCGAGAGGGCCCAGAGATACCTCTCCGACAATCGGAGTGACAAATCCTAATCTCGAAATGCGCCAACCTAACATGTACCTTCAGAGACACCTATAGAGCTCCTTTATAATCACCCAGTTACATTGTGACGTTTGGTAGCACACAAAGTGTTCCTCCGGTAAACGGGAGTTGCATAATCTCATAGTTGTAGGAACATGTATAAGTCATGAAGAAAGCAATAGCAACATACTAAACGATCAAGTGCTAAGCTAACAGAATGGGTCAAGTCAATCACATCATTCTCCTAATGATGTGATCCCATTAATCAAATGAAAACTCATGTCTATGGTTAGGAAACTTAACCATCTTTTATTAACGAGCTAGTCAAGTAGAGGCATACTAGTGACACTATGTTTGTCTATGTATTCACACATGTATTATGTTTCTGGTTAATACAATTCTAGCATGAATAATACACATTTATCATGAAATAAGTAAATAAATAATAACTTTATTATTGCCTCTAGGGCATATTTCCTTCAGTCTCCCACTTGCACTAGAGTCAATAATCTAGTTCACATCGCCATGTGATTTAACACCAATATTCATATCTGTATATGATTAACACCCATAGTTCACATCGTCATGTGACCAACACCCAAAGGGTTACTAGAGTCAATAATCTAGTTCACATAGTTATGTGATTAACACCCAAAGAGTACTAAGGTGTGATCATGTTTTGCTCGTGAGAGAAGCTTAGTGAACGGGTCTGTCACATTCAGAGCCGTATGTATTTTGCAAATATTCTATGTCTACAATGCTCTGCATGGAGCTATTCTAGCTAATGGCTCCCACTTTCAATATGTATCCATACTGAGACTTAGAGTCATCTAGATCGGTGTGAAAGCTTGCACCGATGTAACTCTTTATGACCTGCTCTTTTATTACCTCCATAATCGAGAAATAATTCCTTAGTCCTCACTAAGGATATTCTTGACCAATGTACAGTGATCTACTCCTAGATCACTATTGTACTCCCTTGCCAAATTCAGAGCAAGGTATACAATAGGTCTAGTATATAGCATAGCATACTTTATAGAACCTATGACTGAGGCATAGGGAATGCCTTTCATTCTCTTTTCTACTTTTTGCCGTGGTCGGGATTTGAGTCTTACTCAACTTCACACCTTTGTAACACAGGCAAGAACTCTTTCTTTGACTGTTCCATTTTAAACTATTTCAAAATCTTGACAAGGTATGTACTTATTGAAAAACTTATCAAGCATCATGATCTATCTCAATAGATCTTAATGCTCAATATGTAACTAGCTTTACTGAGGTCTTTATTTTAAAGAACTCCTTCCAAATACTCCTTTATGCTTTCCAGAAAAATTCTAAATCATTTCTGATCAACAATATGTTACTCACATATATTTATCAGAAAGGCGGTAGTGCTCCCACTAACTTTATTGTAAATACAGGCTTCACCGCAAGTCTGTATAAAACTATATGCTTTGATCAGCTTATCAAAGCGTATATTCCAACTCTGAGGTGCTTGCACCAGTCCATAGATGCATCACTGGAGCTTGCACATTTTGTTAGCACCTTTAGGATTGACAAAACCTTCTGGTTGCATCATATACAACTCTTCTTTAAGAAAACCATTAAGGAATGCAGTTTTGACATCCATTTGCCAGATTTCATATGTGGCAGTTGCTAACATGATTCGGACAGACTTAAGCATCGCTACAGTTGAGAAAATCTCATTGTAGTCAACACCTTGAACTTGTCGAAAACCTTTGTGCGACAAGTCGAGCTTTGTAGATAGTAACACTACTATCAGCATATGTGTTCCTCTTGAAGATCCATTTATACAATATGGCTTGCCGATCATCGGGCAACTCCACCAGAGTCCACACTTTGTTCTCATACATGGATCCCATCTCAGATTTCATGGCCTCAAGCCATTTCGTGGAATCTGGACCCATCATCACTTCCTCATAGTTTGTAGGTTCATCATGGTCTAGTAACATGACTTCCAGAACAGGATTACCGTACCACTCTGGTGCGGACTGTACTTTGGAAGACCTACGAGGTTTTGTAGTAACTTGATCTGAAGTTTCATGATCATCATCATTAGCTTCCTCACTAAATGGTGTAGGAATCATTGGAACTGATTTCTGTGATGAACTACTTTCCAATTCGAGAGAAGGTACAAATTACCTTATCAAGCTCTACTTTCCTCCCACTCACTTATTTCGAGAGAAACTCCTTCTCTAGAAAGGATCCATTCTTAGCAACGAATATTTTGCCTTCGGATCTGTGATAGAAGGTGTACCCAACAGTTTCCTTTGGGTATTCTATGAAGACGCACTTCTACGATTTGGGTTCGAGCTTATCAGGTTGAAAACCTTTTTATATAAGCATCGCAACTCCAAACTTTAAGAAATGACAGCTTAGGTTTACTGCTAAACCATAGTTCATACGGTGTCGTCTCAACGGATTTAGATGGTGGCCTATTAAACGTGAATGCAGCTATCTCTAATGCATAACCCCAAAACGATAGTGGTAAACAGATAAGAGACATCATAGATCGCACCATATCTAGTAAAGTAGGATTACGATGTTCGTACACACCACTACATTGTGGTGTTCCAGGTGGCGTGAGTTGTGAAACTATTTCACATTGTTTCAAATGAAGACCAAACTCGTAACTCAACTATTTGTCTCCATGATCAGATCGTAGAAACTTTATTTTTCTTGTTACGATGATTTTCCACTTCACTCTGAAATTCTTTGAACTTTTCAAATGTTTCAGACTTATGTGTCATCAAGTAGATATACCCATATCTGCTCAAATCATCTGTGAAGGTCAGAAAATAACGATACACGCCACGAGCCTTAACACTCATAGGATCGCATACATTAGTATGTATTATTTCCAATAAGTCAGTAGCTCGTTTCATTGTTCCGGAGAACGGAGTTTTAGTCATCTTGGCCAAAAGGCACGGTTCGCAAGCATCAAATGATTCATAACCAAGTGATTCCGAAAATCCATCTTTATGGAGTTTCTTCATGCGCTTTACACCGATATGACCCAAATAGCAGTGCCACAAATAAGTTGCACTATCATTATTAACTTTGTATCTTTTGGCATCAATATTATGAATATGTGTATCACTACGATCGAGATCCAACAAACTATTTTCATTGGGTGTATGACCATTTGAATGTTTTATTCATGTAAACAGAACAACAATTATTCTCTGACTTTAAATGAATAACTGTATTGCAATAAACATGATCAAATCATATTCATGCTCAACGCAAACGCCAAATAACATTTATTTAGGTTTAACACTAATCCTGAAAGTATAGGGAGTGTGCGATGATGATCATATCAATCTTGGAACTACTTCCAACACTCATCATCACTTCCCCTTCAACTAGTCTCTGTTTATTCTGTAACTCCTATTTCGAGTTACTAATCTTAGCAACCGAACAAGTATCAAATACTCAGGGGCTACTATAAACACTAGTAAGGCACACATCAATAACCTGTATATCAAATATACCCTTGTTCACTTTGCCATCCTTCTTATCCACCAAATATTCAAGGCATTTCCGCTTCCAGTGACCATTTCCTTTGCAGTGTAAGCACTTAGTTTCAGGCTTTGGTCCAGCTTTGGGCTTCTTCATGGGAGTGACAACTTGTTTGCCATTCTACTTGAAGTTTCCCTTTCTTTCGCTTTGCCCTTTTCTTGAAACTAGTGGTCTTGTCAATCATCAACACTTGATGCTCTTTCTTGATTTCTACCTTCGTCGATTTCAACATCACAAAGAGCTCGGGAATCGTTTTCGTCATCCCTTGCATACTATAGTTCATCACGAAGTTCTAGTAACTTAGTGATGGTGACTAGAGAATTTTGTTAATCACTATCTTATCTGGAAGATTAACTCCCACTTGATTCAAGCGATTGAAGTACCCAGACAATATGAGCACATGCTCACTAGTTGAGCGATTCTTCTCCATCTTTTAGCTATAGAACTTGTTGGAGACTTCATATCTCTCAACTCGGGTATTTGCTCGAAATATTAACTTCAACTCCTGGAACATCTCATATGGTCCATGACGTTCAAAACGTCTTTGAAGTCCCGATTCTAAGCCGTTAAGCATGGTACACTAAACTATCAAGTAGTCATCATTTTGAGCTAGCCAAACGTTCATAACGTCTGCATCTGCTCCTGCAATTGGTCTGTCACCTAGCGGTGCATTAAGGACATAATTCTTCTGTGCAGCAATGAGGATAAACCTCAGATCACGGATCCAATCCGCATCATTTCTACTAACATCTTTAAACACAATTTTCTCTAGGAACATATCAAAATAAACATATGAAAGCAACAATGCGAGCTATTGATCTACAACATAATTTGCAAAATACTACCAGGACTAAGTTCATGATAAATTTAAGTTCAATTAATCATATTACTTAAGAACTCCCACTTAGACAGACATCTCTGTAGTCATCTAAGTGATCACGTGATCCAAATCAACTAAACCATGTCCGATCATCACGTGAGATGGAGTAGTTTTCAATGGTGAACATCACTATGTTGATCATATCTACTATATAATTCACGCTTGACCTTTCGGTCTCCGTGTTCCGAGGCCATATCTGTATATGCTAGGCTCGTCAAGTTTAACCTGAGTATTCCGCGTGTGCAACTGTTTTGCACCCGTTGTATTTGCACGTAGAGCCTATCACACCCGATCATCACGTGGTGTCTCAGCACGAAGAACTTTCGCAACGGTGCATACTCAGGGAGAACACTTCTTGATAATTAGTGAGAGATCATCTTAAAATGCTACCGTCAATCAAAGCAAGATAAGATGCATAAAGGATAAACATCACATACAATCAATATAAGTGATATGATATGGCCATCATCATCTTGTGCTTGTGATCTCCATCTCTGAAGCACCGTCGTGATCACCATCATCACCGGCGTGACACCTTGATCTCCATCGTAGCATCATTGTCGTTATGCCATCTATTGCTTATACGACTATCGCTACCGCTTAGTGATAAAGTAAAGCAATTACAGGGCATTTGCATTTCATACAATAAAGCGACAACCATATGGCTCCTGCCAGTTGCCGATAACTTCGGTTACAAAACATGATCATCTCATACAATATAGCATCACGTCTTGACCATATCACATCACAACATGTCCTGCAAAAACAAGTTAGATGTCCTCTACTTTGTTGTTCCAAATTTTACGTGGCTGCTACGGGCTGAGCAAGAACCATTCTTACCTACGCATCAAAACCACAACGATAGTTCGTCAAGTTAGTGTTGTTTTAACCTTCGCAAGGACTGGGCGTAGCCACACTCGGTTCAACTAAAGTGAGAGAGACAGACACCCGCCAGTCACCTTTAAGCAACGAGTGCTCGTAACGGTGAAACCAGTCTCACGTAAGCGTACGCGTAATGTCGGTCCGGGCCGCTTCATCTCACAATACCACTAAACCAAAGTATGACATGCTGGTAAGCAGTATGACTTGTATCATCCATAACTCACTTGTGTTCTACTCGTGCATATGACATCTATGCATAAAAACAGGCTCGGATGCCACTGTTGGGGAACGTAGTAATTTCAAAAAAAATCCTACGCACACGCAAGATCATGGTGATGCATAGCAATGAGAGGGGAGAGTGTTGTCCACGTACCCTCGTAGACCGAAAGCGGAAGCGTTAGAACAACGCGGTTGATGTAGTCGTACGTCTTCACGGCCCGACCGATCAAGCACCGAAACTACGGCACCTCCGAGTTCTACCACACGTTCAGCTCGATGATGTCCCTCGAACTCCGATCGAGCCGAGTGTCGAGGGAGAGTTCCGTCAGCACGACGGCGTGGTGACAATCTTGATATTATACTGTCGCAGGGCTTCGCCTAAGCACCGCTACAATATTATCGAGGAGGACTATGGTGGAGGGGGGCACCGCACACGGCTAAGAGATCAAGAGATCAATTGTTGTTGTGTCTATGGGGTGCCCCCTGCCCCCGTATATAAAGGAGCAAGGGGAGGAGGCGGCCGGCCAGGGAGAGGTGCGCCAAGGGGGGGAGTCCTACTCCCATCGGGAGTAGGACTCCTCCTTTCCTAGTAGGAGTAGGAGAGAAGGAAGGGGAAAGGAGAAGGGAAGGAAGGAGGGGGCGCAGCCCCTCCCCCTAGTCTAATTCGGACTAGGCCTTGGGGGGCGCGCGGCCTGCCCTAGGCAGCCCCTCTCTCTTTCCCGTATGGCCCAATAAGGCCCATATACTCCCCGGCGAATTCCCGTAACTCTCCGGTACTCCAAAAAATACCCGAATCATTCGGAACCTTTCCGAAGTCCGAATATAGTCGTCCAATATATCGATCTTTACGTCTCGACCATTTCGAGACTCCTTGTCATGTCCCCGGTCTCATCCGAGACTCCGAACTCCTTCGGTACATCAAAAACAATAAACTCATAATATAACTGTCATCGAAACCTTAAGCGTGCAAACCCTACGGGTTCGAGAACAATGTAGACATGACCGAGACACGTTTCCGGTCAATAACCAATAGCGGAACCTGGATGCTCATATTGGCTCCTACATATTCTACGAAGATCTTTATCGGTCAAACCACATAACAACATACGTTGTTCCTTTTGTCATTGGTATGTTACTTGCCCGAGATTCGATCGTCGGTATCTCAATACCTAGTTCAATCTCGTTACCGGCAAGTCTCTTTACTCGTTACGTAATGCATCATCCCGCAACTAACTCATTAGTCACATTGTTTGCAAGGCTTATAGTGATGTGCATTACCGAGAGGGCCCAGAGATACCTCTCCGACAATCGGAGTGACAAATCATAATCTCGAAATACGCCAACCCAACATGTACCTTCGGAGACACCTATAGAGCTCCTTTATAATTACCCAGTTACGTTGTGACGTTTGGTAGCACACAAAGTGTTCCTCTAGTAAACGGGAGTTGCATAATCTCATAGTTGTAGGAACATGTATAAGTCATGAAGAAAGCAATAGCAACATACTAAACGATCAAGTGCTAAGCTAACAGAATGGGTCAAGTCAATCACATCATTCTCCTAATGATGTGATCCCATTAATCAAATGACAACTGATGTCTATGGTTAGGAAGCTTAACCATCTTTGGTTAACGAGCTAGTCAAGTAGAGGCATACTAGTGACACTATGTTTGTCTATGTATTCACACATGTATTATGTTTCCGGTTAATACAATTATAGCATGAATAATAAATATTTATCATGAAATAAGGAAATAAATAATAACTTTATTATTGCCTCTAGGGCATATTTCCTTTAGCTGTGGCTCCTGAGAGCACAGGGTGTATCTCCTGAGGGCACAGGGTGTACGCCCAGGGGGGTTTGTTAAAAACCTAAGGATAGGTTCTCATGACGCGGAGGACGACTGCACGTATCAAGCTAAGCTTTCCTACCTTGACCCACTCAAATTACAAACACTGCATCAGGGACTGTAACCCTAACATAAAAAGGCACAACAACACCAGTTCATTACACGCCCTCGCAGGGTACATTCTTCTTTTTTTGATTTGCAGGAGAAAGGAAAAGCTAAACAAAGAGGGCCCGAAGGCATGGCACTAGCGCCACGTTCTCAAGCAGCGCCTCAAGGTAGCCCGGCACTCCACCAGTTCCCCCTCAGGAGATCTGGGGTCACCGGCCTTGAGTCCAAGTTCGCCGGCCCCCAGCTTCAGGCTGGGCTCCTCTCCGGCTTCACTGGAGCGCTGCAACGGGACGAGCCACCGGCGTCCTCGACCTGAGCATGACGATGCAGAGGCCAGTCGTCGCCACCACTGCTCGAGCTCTCATCCGAGGAGGAGCTGTCGCTGCAAGAAGAGGAGTGCGTCTCGCCAAGGCCAAGTTCTTCATCGCCACCATCGTCGTCGCTGCTATCCTCCGGGCAACACCCCACGCGGCGGCCGTTCCCCCCGAACACCCTCACGTAGAGGGTCACCAGGCCGTCGTACTTGAAGTGTAGGGTGCACCATCCGCCTAGGCCACGCGCGTAGGCAAAAGTCTGCCAGCCACTGGCCAGCACCACGTTGCCAGAGGCAGAAACCTCGGTGCTGACCCACGAGGCTCTGTTGCAGCACCCATCGGCCTGTAGCCAGAGGCCAGCAAGCCCCGAAAAGGAAGCTCGCTGGAGAAGAAGCGGGGGAGCCGGAGCGAGGTGCCAGCCAGGCTCTCCGACCACACCACGAACTCGGGAAGAACCTCCAGCAAAGAAAAGCGCGGCCGAGGCGGGCGCATGATCACAGCGTGCCTCCCTTTATTATGGGGGCTGCTCCGGGGCCGGTAGCCCCCGCCACGGGAAGAGGTGCCATCACAAACACCCGGTGCAACGCTGCCTTTGGGGGGTGCATGGCCGCGCCCCCTGGATGCTGCCGGAGGGACCACAGGGTGCTTGCGGGGATGGCCACGGCCCCTCTTGAGAGGAGGAGAGGCTGGCCCCTCCTTGGGGGCCTTCCCTTTTCAGCCGCTGAGAACCTCTTCGGCGATGCCATGGGAGCAAGACGGAGAGGAAGGAAGCAAGCGGGAGCAAAACGAAGGAAAGATGGATAGGGGGCTCCACCCCTTCCTCACATTTATAGCCAAAGGAGGCCGACCTCCGGCCTCCACGACCTCGCGCCATCATGACCCTCTACATGCAGCATCGACCAGTCAAGTCGAGCAGTTGTCGAGGCAGCGTGGGGAAGCGGTGTCGCCCATGTCCAACCCATCGCCACGTGTCATCAAGGCTGCAAGCGGTTAGGGCCCACGGCGCTCCGCACTTGCCCTTTGGCTTCGCCTAGAAGCCAAGTCCGAGCGCGCCTTGGGCCCGGGGGCTACTGTCGGCGTCCTGGATTTTGGGGTATCTAGCCCTGCCTGCCTGCAGCCCACCGTGTGGCTCCATCAACGGCCTGGTATGGCCCAGCTTCAACAACAACACAGCAAGACCCTCGCGAGGGGCCAAGCCTCGCGAGGCGGACGATGCCAAGACCCCTGAAGGAGTTGGCCTCCTTAGGAGGGCTCCTGAGGGGCGGAGAGATCTATGCAGATACCTCATGAGGCTCAGCTGACGTGATCCATTACGACCAAGGCCAGGCGGGTGCCAGGCAGGCGCCAGGCGGGCACAGAGCGCAGGTTTCCTCTTCGGTGCAAGGAAGGCAAGCCACAGGCGCGGAGTCCCGAGGAAGCAGCCAAAGGTTTCCATTCTGGTGCAACGAGACCAAGACCGCCAGGACGGCAGGACGGAGGTCATCACCGAGCCCACCGCAGCGTCACGGCTAGAGGCTTTTCGCAGGCGAAGATTACTTTTGTCAGGATAGGATGTACTACTTGTCCCCTTTCAAATCCCGCCGTTGTGGAATCCCTTCCCGCTCATATTTGGGAAGAGGACCAAGGCACTATATATAGGACCAAGCCACCACCATAGATAGGGATCGATTCCTTCCCGAGAAACAGACCAGCTCAAGAACACCTCACCTCCTGAGGCTTGTTCATCCTTGTACTAGTTCATCCATAGCCCCTCGAGGCAATCCACCACACCACACTGGAGTAGGGTGTTACACTACAACGGTGGCCCGAACCAGTATAAATCTCTGTGTCTTTGTGTCTCTGTGAGCTTTGCACGCTAGGCTAGGGAGGATCGCGAGTAGACAGGATGGGCAGGTTGAGATCTCTGCATGCACCCCAGTGTTCGAACCTCTCACGGGTTGCCGGGCCCAGAAATCCGACAAGGAATGGGGATGAATTACAACCGTACTGGTGTCATGGCTCGTACTCAAACATTTCGAATCTCAGTTTTTAAGTCCCCATAAATCCTAAACTCACCAGAAAATCATCAAAGGTGGCATGGTGTCATGTCATGGCACATATATGTCGTGGTAGAAACATTGTCCAATTTGGGCCAAGCTTTATTACAAACCTCTTACAAAAACTGGAGCTTCTCTCAAAGAAGCCTCGCGGTTCTGATATGGAAATGTGTTCCCCTTGTGGGCGAAACATAATCACTGCCTCTTTTCGCCTTGTATTTTCTTCCATTGGCAGCATGGAACCACAAGATATATGTGCTGAAATTTAAACTTATTCAGGGTTCGTTTGGCCTTTTTATACGCTAATTGAGTTTCCTAGGCATTTAATGTCCATAATTCAAATCTGAAATACAAACACATGCTCCAGTTCACCAAAATGGCTAGAAAATTTATACATGTGTCCTTGGGTGCATGTTTAGGTCTCATGCCAGGAATGGGAACGAATTACAACCGTACCGGTGTCCTGGCTCTTCCTCAAACATTTCGAATCTCGGTTTCTAAGTCCCCATAAATCCTAAACTCACCAGAAAGTCATCAAAGGTGGCAAGGTGTTATGTCATGGCACATATATGTCATGGTAAAAACATTGCCAATTTGGGCCAAGCTTCATTACAAACCTCTGACAAACCGGAGCCTGTAGCAAGAACCCTCGTGGTTTCGATAGGGAAACGTGTCCCCTTGTGGTCCAAACGATAATCACTCCCTCTTCTAGCCTCGTATTTTCTTCTACACGCGATACGGAACAATTGGAGATTCGCGCTGAACTTTGAAATTATTGAGGGTTTGTTTGACCTTTTTTATTCATTAAGTGAGTTTTCTAGGCATTTAATGTCCATCATTCAAATCCGAACTACAAATACATGCTCCAGCGCACCAAAATGGCTAGAAAAAACCGTACATGTTTCCTTGGGGTGCATGTTTAGGCCCCATGGAACGAATGGGAACGAATTCAACCATCTCGCCGTCCTGGCCTGGCCACAAACATTGCGAATGTCGGTTTTTAAATGTCTGTAAATCCAAAACTCAGCAGGAAATCATGAAACTTAGCATGGTGTCACTACATGGTATATATAATTGTCCAATTTGGGCGAAGCTATATTACAAGCCTTTTACAAACCGGAGCCTGTCGCAACCCTCGTGGTTCCGGTAGGGAAACATGCCCCTCTTGTGGGCGAAACGATAATCGATGCCTCTTCTCGCCTTGAACTTTGTTTTCTATAGGCAACATAGAATAACAGGAGTGTCGGGCTAAAATTTGAAATTGTTCAGGGTTTGTTTGGCCATTGTATATATATTACTAATTACTAAGTTTTATATGCATTTAATGTAGTCCATAATTCAAATTTGAACTACAACCACATGCTCCAGTGAAGCAAAATGGGTGGGAAATCATACATGTGTCATTGGGTGCATGTTTAGGTCTCGTTTAAGGAATGAGAATGAATTACAAACTGGTCGTCATCCTGAAACAATGAGAATCTCGGTTTTTTAAATCCCAGTAAATAAAAAAGTCACCCAAAAAACATGAAACTTGGCATGGTTTCATGACATGGCACATATATGTCGTGGTAAAAAAAATTATCCAGTTTGAGAAGAGGCGCACACATTAGTAGCCAACAAAGTCCTTGTTGAAACAAAAAGCTGACACGTTAATATCGCAAACGGTTGTAAATATTTACCATGTCGAAATTTAACCATACTCGGTGATGTGCGTGCAGCTGTTTGATTAGACGGGACGAGCACGAGAAGTCTCTCGTGCAGGTTCGACGGGACGCGTTCGAGTAGTCCGCCGCGCAGGCTCGATGGGACACGTGCGAGCACCAAGGCCGCCCATGCTCACCGGGAAGCGAGCTCTTTGACCTCCATGCACCAGCCGCCGCCCGCCTCGCTCACAACTTCTCCATTAATTGGTTAATTAAAGCACCTGGACGGAGGGTGTTTGCTTGTGATCCCATGGAAGCATTTGCTTTGTTCATGTTTTCAACTAGTATTCCGCCCTAATTTAAATTGCCACATAGGGCAATGGATAATACGACCACAAATAAAATGGCAACGGATAATACGACGACAAATTTACAATGGCGCACATAATAATTGTCTTATATATTCCGGATAATTTAAAATGCCACATGCGGCAAAGCCCGGAAGACACGGGGGCAAGAGAAGAAGGAAATTGCAGACAACGATCTGGGTCACTACTATCTCTACTCGTCGATGGATCGTCGGGCGGCGAAATCCTCTAGCTCCTTCAATTCCTCATGACTTTGCTTGAAAGCAGCCATAGATTCCTCCACCTCCTGCTCGCGCTCGATCTGGAGCTTCCTCAAGCCACCCATCAGTTCCTCGACGGCCGCTTTCAGTGTCATCTTCGAGGCACTGCTCTTCTCATGCAGCATCTTCTAGCCGGCGGCCTCCTCCTCCTTCTCGGCGACCAACTTGAGGAGCTTCGCATTGTCATCCATGAGTTGCTCGACGAGGCCGATCACCTTGTCAACCGAGGCATTGCTGATCTCGAGCAGCTTCATCAAGCCGTCAACCAGCTCCTGCTGCGTAGTGACACCAGCGAGAATGTCGTCGTCGCCGGCGAAGGACTACAGGAACACCGGCTCATCACGATGGCCGACACCACGAATGCACTTGTGAGAGCCCTCACGTGCCCAGGAGAGCTTGTTCGAGGGCTCCGCGGCACGCCAGGGCATCTCTGCTGCGGCTGCGGCTTCGTGGCGGGACCTCTCTAGTGCTTCTGCGGCCTTGGTCTTTTCTGCCTAGTTATATGTCCACCCTAAACTCCTCCTACCGGTCATGGCGGAATGACTTGATAGAGAAAACCAGTTTTGTGGGTGATGAGGAGAGTAACTGTGAAGTAATTTTCGAGTGGGTAGTTTTTATAGCCCGGTGCTAAGTGTGAACACATATTACTTTGATATGTGTGAACAGATTTGCAATTACTTATTGCGTTGTAATCAGCAATGTGACGAGAAACAAGGTCAAAATTTATTGATGTAGAATGTTGACCACGTGGTTGCTCGCCGTTGAGGCGGTCGCGGCGCGCTCCGCTCTGGCGTCCCTGCACACGCTCTGCTCGCTGTTGAGGCAAAGTTATAATGGCAACTGTTAATAATTCTTAATAATTGTCTTACATATTAATTTAAAATGCCGAATGCGGCAAGGCCCAGAACACTCACGACCTACATATGCATACAAATATAATAAAATATAAGCTAAAAGGCTGAGCTGGTGGCCTTTCGATGATGGTCTTCTCGGATTCCATGATCAGCATAGCACCCTTGCGGCCGTTCACTTCGAGTGTCCCGACCCGCCTCCACCTACGGAGCTGCTGGCGTGGGGAGGCTCTTGGGGTTGCTGGGCCTCTTCTAGAAGAGCTTGACAGTGTGCAATCGCGCGCATGACAACTCCACGGAACCGCTCCATTTCCATGTCTCTGGCCTGGTAGCAAATTCTGTCGATCACCTGCATCCTCAAGATATCACGTTGGCGATGTTCTACTTCGTCGGGGACGTGAACTCCGCCAAGGATGCGCTCATGCCTGGCCACCACATCATCGGGATCGAGGTTGACACGGCCGCCGCAGGCAATGATGAAGCCGTAGGCTGCCTTTATCTTGACTGAATTGCAGAGGTCCTCTGCCCATTCCTTGCAGGGCATCAGGCTCTCGATGAGCACTGGTGACGGTGGCACTTCGGGTGGATCGTCGATCATGCCGCCGAGCAGCTCTGGATCTTTTGCATGGTGGATAGCAAACTGCTCATCACACCTCCTCTTCAATATGTCAATTGTGCTCCCAAGAACTGTGACGCCGATATCGATGTCGATGGGCCATGGTGCCTGCACCGGCCGATGAAGCTCTTACTCCCCGACCTGCTCCGGCTTGTTCTCCTCGTCGAAGATGTAATGCAGGTAGGCATGAACGTCGAAGCTTTGGTCGTTGTCTGGCATGCTCGGAATAACTAATGGTAGATGGGTGAGGACTAGATCTTTGCAGAGTGTCGCGGCGGTGCGTTACCGCCTGGGTTATATGCAGCAAGCCGTTAGCTTGTGGCAGGAAACCGGTGAGGGAATAGGCGTGGATTTTACAATTCATCCATGTGGAGCGCGGGAAGCATTAGCTAGAGTGCGGGAAGACTAAGTGGAGCACACACACAACCCGAATACCATATCCGATGCCACGTGTTATTTATCACACAAGTGTTAACATAAGGAAACGTATGTGTAACTTACTAATCATCGCACACGAGTACTCGTAGACGCATCATGTGCGATATTCCTAGCCACTGCAAGCAACTAGTTTGCATTTTTCAAAGTTTTTTTGTACACACAGAATCGCACACGAACTAACTGTATTAACCGTCTGTGTTGTAATTTCTCATCGCAAACAGTTCATCCGAGTCAGCTGTTTGCCATCTATCACACACATCTTGTTAAGTTGAACCATTTCTGTTGCGCTCGCTAATCAAAAATAGTTCGTCTGAGTGACGTATGCCCTATATCACACACACCTTGACCTGGCTAACCGTTTATGTTGCACTCCCTAGTAGCAAACGGTTCATCGGAGCAAACTGTATGCCGTATATCACACACACATTGATATGGCTACCCGTTTCTATTGTTCTGCCTCATCGCAAACAGTTCGAACGGGTTAACCGTATGCCCTTCATCGCACACGCAACTAAAACCTGAACCGTGTTTGACGCACCCATCATCGCAAACGTTTTATACATTTTTGACGGTTTTCATACAGCACTGTTTGTGATTATGGCATCACACACAGTTTCTCGAAGGGTCTCTGATCGTCATGTCGCGTTAGCAACATCCTTCAGTAGTGCAAGTACACAAAAATATGATTTTTCAAACCGTTATGGTTAGGCGTTGCATGTAGATGTAGTTCAAATTTGAATTAAAGTCATTAAATGGTTAGAAAATCATTTAAATGTCTTTAAAAGGGCAAATGACCCCTGAAATTTTCCAAATTTTCACATGACAGTTGTATTAGTGCATGTTAAACATAGGAAAAAAATTTGAAGGTCATAAGAGGAAGCTATCTCCCGTTCGTCATCAAAAATGCATTGTTCCCTCTCGGAAACACAAACCTTCTAGCGAGTTGCTCCGGTTTGTGAAGCGTGTGTGTCCAAACGTTCGTCAAACATGCCAATTTCTTTACCACATCATCTTGGTGGCATGACATTAAATCAAGCAAGGTTTCATGTTTTTCTGATCATTTTTTTATTTTTTGGAATTAAAATGCCATGTCACTCCATGCATACGTATGCATGTGCCCATGCCTTTAGACCAATATGTTCGAAAATTCCTTTTAATTTACTGCACATAGAATTAACTCGCACACAAGTACACAAACATATGATTTTTCAAACCGTTATGGTTAGGCATTGCATGTAGATGTAGTTCAAATTTGAGTTACGGTCATTAAATGGTTAGAAAATCACTTAAATGTCTTTAAAAGGTCAAATGACCCATGAAATTTTCCATTGAGCGCGTCCGCTGAAGGAAATATGCCCTAGAGGCAATAATAAAGTTGTTATTTATATTTCCTTATATCATGATAAATGTTTATTATTCATGCTAGAATTGTATTAACCGGAAACTTAGTACATGTGTGAATACATAGATAAACAGAGTGTCACTGGTATGCCTCTACTTGACTAGCTCGTTGAATCAAAGATGGTTAAGTTTCCTAGCCATCGACATGAGTTGTCATTTGATTAACGGGATCACATCATTAGAGAATGATGTGATTGACTTCACCCATTCCGTTAGCTTAGCACTTGATCGTTTAGTATATTGCTATTGCTTTCTTCATGACTTATACATATTCCTATGACTATGAGATTATGCAACTCCGGAATACCGGAGAAACACTTTGTGTGCTACCAAACGTCACAACGTAACTGGGTGATTATAAAGGTGCTCTACAGATGTCTCCATGGTACTTGTTGAGTTGGCATAGATCAAGATTAGGATTTGTCACTCTGATTGTTGGAGAGATATCTCTGGGCCCTCTCGGTAATGCACATCACTATAAGCCTTGCAAGCAATCTGACTAATGAGTTAGTTGCGGGATGCTGCATTACGGAATGAGTAAATAGACTTGCCGGTAACGAGATTGAACTAGGTATTGAGATACCGACAATCAAATCACGGGCAAGTAACATACCGATGACAAAGGGAACAACGTACGTTGTTATGAGGTTTGACCGATAAAGATCTTCGTAGAATATGTGGGAGCCAATATGAACATCCAGGTTCCGCTATTGGTTATTGACTGGAGACGTGCCTCAGTCATGTCTACATAATTCTCGAACCCGTAGGGTCCACACGCTTAACGTTCGGTGACGATCGGTATTATGAGTTTATGTGTTTTGATGTACCAAAGATAGTTCGGAGTCCCGGATGTGATCACGGACATGACGAGGAGTCTCGAAATGGTCGAGACATAAAGATTGATATATTGGACGACTATATTCGAACACCGATGAGTTCCGGGGGTCACCGGATATTTATCAGAGTGCCGGGGGGTTATCGGAACCCCCGGGGGAACTAATGGGCCTACATGGGCCTTGTGAGAGAGAGAGGAGGGGGGCTAGGGCTGGCCGCGTGCCCCCCCCCCTTTGGAGTCTGAATTGGACAAGGGAGGGGGCGGCGACCCCTCTTTCCTCCCTCGCTCCCTCTCCATCCTTTCCCATTCCCCCTTCCTAGTTGGACTAGGAAAGGGTGAGTCCTACTCCTACTAGGAGGAGGACTCCCCCCCCCCTCTCCTTGGCGCGCCCCAAGGATGGACGGCCTCCCCCCTTGCTCCTTTATATACGAGGGCACGGGGGCACCCTAGAACACACAAGTTGATTGTTTCCAGCCGTGTACGGTGCCCCCTCCACCATAATCCACCCAGGTCATATCGTGTAGTGCTTAGGCGAAGCCCTACGCCGGTAGCTTCATCATCACCGTCATCACACCGTCGTGCTGACGAAGCTCTCCCTCGACACTCTGCTAGATCGTGAGTTCATGGGACGTCACCGAGCTGAACGTGTGCGGATGCGAAGGTGCCATACGTTCGGTACTAGGATCGGTCGATCGTGAAGACGTACGACAACATCAACCGCATTGTCATAACACTTCCGCTTATGGTCTACGAGGGTATGTGGACAACACTCTTCCCTCTCGTTTCTATGCATCACCATGATCTTGCATGTGAGTAGGAAATTTTTTGAAATTACTACGTTCCCCAACAATGGCATCCGAGCCAGGTTTATGCGTAGATGTTATATGCACGAGTAGAACGCAAGTGAGTTGTGGGCAATAATAGTCATACTGCTTACCAGCATGTCATACTTTGATTCGGCGGTATTGTTGGATGAAGTGGTCCGGACCGATATTACGCGTACGGTTACACGAGACTGGTTCTACCGACGTGCTTCGCACACAGGTGGCTGGCGGGTGTCAGTTTCTCCAACTTTAGTTGAATCGAGTGTGCCTACGCCCGGTCCTTGTTGAAGGTTAAAACAACACATACTTTACGAAAAATCATTGTGGTTTTGATGCGTAGGTAAGAACGGTTCTTGCTCAGCCCGTAGCAGCCATGTAAAACTTGCAACAACAAAGTAGAGGGCATCTAACTTGTTTTTGCAGGGCATGTTGTGATGTGATATGGTCAAGACATGATGCTAAATTTTATTATATGAGATGATCATGTTTTGTAACGGAGTTATTGGCAACTGGCAGGAGCCATATGGTTGTCGCTTTATTGTATGAAATGCAATCGCCATGTAATTGCTTTACTTTATCACCAAACAGTAGCGATAGTCGTAGAAGCAATAGTTGGTGAGACGACAACGATGCTACGATGCAGATCAAGGTGTCGCTCCGGTGATGATGGTAATCATGATGGTGCTTTAGAGATGGAGATCAAAGGCACAAGATGACGATGGCCATATCATATCACTTATATTGACTGCATGTGATGTTTATCCTTTATGCATCTTATTTTGCTTAGTTCGACGGTAGCATTATAAGATGATCTCTCACTAAATTTCAAGGTACAAGTGTTCTCCCTGAGTATGCACCGTTGCGAAAGTTCGTCGTGCCGAGACACCACGTGATGATCGGGTGTGATAAGGTCTACATTCACATACAATGGGTGCAAGCCAATTTTGCACACGTAGAATACTCGGGTTAAACTTGACGAGCCTAGCATATGCAGATATGGCCTCGGAACACTGAGACCGAAAGGTCGAGCGTGAATCATATAGTAGATATGATCAACATAGTGATGTTCACCATTGAAAACTACTCCATCTCACGTGATGATCGGACATGGTTTAGTTGATATGGATCACGTGATCACTTAGATGATTAGAGGGATGTCTATCAAGTGGGAGTTCTTTAGTACTATGATTAATTGAACTTTAATTTATCATGAACTTAGTACCTGATAGTATTTTGCATGTCTATGTTGTTGTAGATAGATGGCTCGTGTTGTTGTTCCGTTGAATTTTAATGCGTTCCTAGAGAAAGCTAAGTTGAAAGATGATGGTAGCAACTACACGGACTGGGTCCATAACTTGAGGATTATCCTCATTGCTGCACAGAAGAATTACGTCCTGGAAGCACGCTAGGTGCCAAACCCGCTGCAGGAGCAACGCGAGATGTTGTGAACGTCTGGCAGAGCAAAGCTGATGACTACTCGATAGTTCAGTGTGCCATGCTTTACAGCTTAGAACCGGGACTTCAATGACGTTTTGAACATCATGGAGCATATGAGATATTCCAGGAGTTGAAGTTAATATTCCAAGCAAATGCCCGGATTGAGAGATATGAAGTCTCCAATAAGTTCTACAGCTGCAAGATGGAGGAGAATAGTTCTATCAGTGAGCATATACTCAAAATGTCTGGGTATGACAATCACTTGATTCAACTGGGAGTTAATCTTCCTGATGATAGTTTCATTGACAGAATTCTTCAATCACTGCCACCAAGCTACAAGAGCTTTGTGATGAACTATAATATGCAAGGGATGGATAAGACAATTCCTGAGCTCTTCGCAATGCTAAAGGTTGCGGAGGTAGAAATCAAGAAGGAGCATCAAGTGTTGATGGTCAACACTTCCACCAGTTTCAAGAAAAGGGTAAAGGGAAGAAGGGGAACTTCAAAGAAGAACGTCAAGCAAGTTGCTGCTCAAGTGAAGAAATCCAAGTCTGGACCTAAGCCTGAGATTGAGTGCTTCTACTGCAAAGGGACTGGTCACTGGAAGCGGAACTACCCCAAGTATTTGGCGAATAAGAAGGATGGCAAGGTGAACCAAGGTATATGTGATATGCATGTTATTGATGTGTACCTTACTAATGCTCGCAGTAGCACCTGGGTATTTGATACTGGTTCTATTGCTAATATTTGCAACTCGAAACAGGGACTATGGATTAAGCAAAGATTGGGTAAGGACGAGGTGACGATGCGCGTGGGAAATGGTTCCAAAGTCGATGTGATCGCGGTCGGCGCGCTACCTCTACATCTACCTTCGGGATTAGTTTTAGACCTGAATAATTGTTATTTGGTGCCAGTGTTAAGCATGAACATTATATCTGGATCTTGTTTGATGCGAGACGATTATTCATTTAAATCAGAGAATAATGGTTGTTCTACTTATATGAGTAATATCTTTTATGGTCATGCACCCTTGAAGAGTGGTCTATTTTTATTGAATCTCGATAGTAGTGATACACATATTCATAATATTGAAGCCAAAAGATGCAGAGTTGATAATGATAGTGCAACTTATTTGTGGCACTGCCGTTTGGGTCATATTGGTGTAAAGCGCATGAAGAAGCTCCATTCTGATGGACTTTTGGAATCACTTGATTATGAATCACTTGGTACTTGCGAACCATGCCTCGTGGGCAAGATGACTAAAACTCCGTTCCCCGGAACAATGGAGCAAGCAGCAGATTTGTTGAAAATCATACATACTGATGTATGTGGTCCGATGAATGTTGAGGCTCACGGCGGGTATCGTTATTTTCTCACCTTCACAGATGGTTTAAGCAGATATGGGTATATCTACTTGATGAAGCATAAGTCTGAAACATTTGAAAAGTTCAAAGAATTTCAGAGTGAAGTAGAAAATCATCGTAACAAGAAAATAAAGTTTCTACGATCTGATTGTGGAGGAGAATATTTGAGTTACGAGTTTGGTCTTCATTTGAAACAATGTGGAATAGTTTCGCAACTCACACCACCCGGAACACCATAACATAATGGTGTGTCTGAACGTCGTAATCGTACTTTACTAGATATGGTGCGATCTATGATGTCTCTTACTGATTTACCGCTATCATTTTGGGGTTATGCCTTAGAGACAGCTGCATTCACGTTAAATAGGGCACCATCAAAATCCATTGAGACGACTCCTTATGAACTATGGTTTGGCAAGAAACCAAAGTTGTCATTTCTTAAAGTTTGGCGTTGTGATGCTTATGTGAAAAAGCTTCAACCTGATAAGCTCGAACCCAAATTGGAGAAATGTGTCTTCATAGGATACCCAAAAGAGACTATTGGGTACACCTTCTATCATAGATCCGAAGGCAAGACATTCGTTGCTAAGAATGGATCCTTTCTAGAGAAGGAGTTTCTCTCGAAAGAAGTGAGTGGGAGGAAATTAGAACTTGATGAGGTAACTGTACCTACTCCCTTATTGGAAAGTAGTTTATCACAAAAATCTGTTCCTGTGACTCCTACACCAATTAGTGAGGAAGCTAATGATGATGATCATGTAACTTCAGATCAAGTTACTACCGAACCTCGTAGGTCAACCAGAGTAAGATCCGCACCAGAGTGGTACGGTAATCCTGTTCTGGAGGTCATGTTACTTGACCATGACGAACCTACGAACTATGAGGAAGCGATGATGAGCCCAGATTCCGCGAAATGGCTTGAGGCCATGAAATCTGAGATGGGATCCATGTATGAGAACAAAGTATGGACTTTGGTTGACTTGCCCGGTGATCGGCAAGCCCTCGAGAATAAATGTATTTTCAAGAAGAAGACTGACCCTGACGGTAATGTTATTGTCTACAAAGCTTGACTTGTTGCGAAAGGTTTTCGACAAGTTCAAGGAGTTGACTACGATGAGACCTTCTCACCCGTAGTGATGCTTAAGTCTGTCTGAATCATGTTAGCAATTGCTGCATTTTATGATTATGAAATTTGGCAAATGGATGTAAAGACTGCATTCCTGAATGGATTTCTGGAAGAAGAGTTGTGTATGATGCAACCTGAAGGTTTTATCGATCCAAATGATGCTAACAAAGGGTGCAAGCTCCAACGATCCATTTATGGACTGGTGCAAGCATCTTGGAGTTGGAATAAATGTTTTGATAGTGTGGTCAAAGCATATGATTTTATATAGACTTTTGGAGAAGCCTATATTTACAAGAAAGTGAGTGGGAGCTCTGTAGCATTTCTAATATTATATGTGGATGACATATTGCTGATTGGAAAAGATATAGAATTTCTTGATAGCATAAAAGGATACTTGAACAAGAGTTTTTCAATGAAAGACCTCGGTGAAGCTGCTTATATATTGGGCATCAAGATCTATAGAGATAGATTAATACACTTAATTGGACTTTCACAAAGCACATACCTTGATAAAGTTTTGAAGAAGTTCAAAATGGATCAAGCAAAGAAAGGGTTCTTGCATGTGTTGCAAGGTGTGAAGTTGAGTCAGACTTAATGCCCGACCACTGCAGAAGATAGAGAGAAAATGAAAGGTGTTCCCTATGCTTAAGCCATAGGCTCTATCATGTATGCAATGTTGTGTACCAGACCTGATATGTGCCTTGCTATTAGTTTAGCAGGGAGGTACCAAAGTAATCCAGGAGTGGATCACTGGACAGCGGTCAAGAACATCCTGAAATACCTGAAAATGACTAAGGATATGTTTCTCGTTTATGGAGGTGACAAAGAACTCATCGTAAATGGTTACGTTGATGCAAGCTTTGACACTGATCCGGATGACTCTAAGTCACAAACCGGATACATGTTTATATTGAATGGTGGAGCTGTCAGTTAGTGCAGTTCTAAGCAAAGCGTCGTGATAGGATCTACATGTGAAGCGGAGTACATAGCTGCTTCGGAAGCAGCAAATGAAGGAGTCTGGTTGAAGGAGTTCATATCCGATCTAGGTGTCATACCTAGTGCATCGGGTCCAATGAAAATCTTTTGTGACAACACTGGTGCAATTGCCTTGGCAAAGGAATCCAGATTTCACAAGAGAACCAAGCACATCAAGAGACGCTTCAATTCCATCCGCGATCAAGTCAAGGAGGGAGACATAGAGATTTGCAAGATACATACGGATCTGAATGTTGCAGACCCGTTGACTAAGCCTCTCTCACGAGCAAAACATGCTCAGCATCAAGACTCCATGCGTGTTAGAATCATTACTATGTAATCTAGATTATTAACTCTAGTGCAAATGGGAGACTGAAGGAAATATGCCCTAGAGGCAATAATAAAGTTGTTATTTGTATTTCCTTAGATCATGATAAATGTTTATTATTCATGCTAGAATTGTATTAACCGGAAACTTAGTACATGTGTGAATACATAGACAAACAAAGTGTCACTAGTATGCCTCTACTTGACTAGCTCGTTGAATCAAAGATGGTTAAGTTTCCTAGCCATAGACATGAGTTGTCATTTGATTAAGGGGATCACATCATTAGAGAATGATGTGATTGACTTGACACATTCTGTTAGCTTAGCACTTGACCATTTAGTATATTGCAATTGTTTTCTTCATGACTTATACATGTTCCTACGACTATGAGATTATGCAACTCCCGAATACCGGAGGAACACTTTGTGTGCTACCAAACGTCACAACATAACTGGGTGATTATAAAGGTGCTCTATAGGTGTCTCCGATGGTACTTGTTGAGTTGGCATAGGTCAAGATTAGGATTTCTCACTCCGATTGTTGGAGAGGCATCTCTGGGCCTTCTCGATAATGCACATCACTATAAGCCTTGCAAGCAATGTGATTAATGATTTAGTTGTGGCATGATGCATTACGGAACGAGTAAAGAGACTTGCCGGTAACGAGATTGAACTAGGTATTGAGATACCGACGATCCAATCTCGGGCAAGTAACATACCGTTGACAAAGGGAACAACGTATGTTGTTATGCGGTTTGACCGATAAAGATCTTCGTAGAATATGTGGGAACCAATATGAACATCTAGGTTCCGTTGTTGGTTATTGACTGGAGATGTGTCTCGGTCATGTCTACATAGTTCTCGAACCCGTAGGGTCCGCACGCTTAACGTTCGGTGACGATCAGTATTATGAGCTTATGTGTTTTGATGAACCGAAGATAGATCGGAGTCCCGGATGTGATCACGGACATGAGGAGGAGTCTTGAAATGGTCGAGACATAAACATTGAAATATTGGGCGACTATATTCGGACAACAGATAAGTTCCGGGGGTCACCGGATATTTATCGGAGTGCCAGGTGTTATTGGAACCCCCTGGGGAAATAATGGGCCTACATGGGCCTTGTGAGAGAGAGAGGAGGGGGCCTAGGGCTGGCCGCGTCGGCGCCCCCTCTTTCCTCCCTCTCTCCCTCTCCTTCCTTTCCCCTTCCCCTTCCTAGTTGGACTAGGAAAGGGGGAGTCCTACTCCTACTAGCAGGAGGACTCCCCCCTCTCCTTGGTGCGCCCCAAGGCCGGCCGGCCTTCCCCCTTGCTCCTTTATATACGGGGGCAGGGGGTGATGTCTACTACACAATCTTCTTCTGGTAGACGTTGTTGGGCCTCCAAGTGCAGAGGTTTGTAGGACAGTAGCAAATTTCCCTCAAGTGGATGACCTAAGGTTTATCAATCCGTGGGAGGCATAGGATGAAGATGGTCTCTCTCAAACAACCTTGCAACCAAATAACAAAGAGTCTCTTGTGTCCCCAACACACCCAATACAATGGTAAATTGTATAGGTGCACTAGTTTGGCAAAGAGCTGGTGATACAAGTGCAATATGGATGATAGGTAAAGGTATTTGTAATCTAAAAATATAAAAACAGCAAGGTAGCAAGCGATAAAAGTGAGCGTAAACGGTAATGCAATGCTAGGAAAAATGGCCTAGGGTTCATACTTTCACTAGTGCAAGTTCTCTTAACAATAATAACATAATTGGATCATATAACTATCACTTAACATCCAACAGAGAGTCACTCCAAAGTCACTAATAGCAGAGAACAAATGAAGAGATTATTGTAGGGTACGAAACCACCTCAAAGTTATTCTTTGTGATCGATCTGTTCAAGAGTCTGTAGTAAAATAATACGAAGCTATTCTTTCCGTTCGATCTATCATAGAGTTCGTACTAGAATAACACCTTAAGACACAAATCAACCAAAACCCTAATGTCACCTAGATACTCCAATGTCACCTCAAGTATCCGTGGGTATGATTATACGATATGCATCACACAATCTCAGATTCATCTATTCAACCAACACAAAGAATTTCAAAGAGTGCCCCAAAGTTTCTACCAGAGAGTCAAGACGAAAATGTGTGCCAACCCCTATGCATACGTTCACAATGTTACGGAACCCGAAAGTTGATCACCAAAACATACATCAAGTAGATCACGTGAATATCCCATTGTCACCACAGATAAGCACATGCAGGACATACATCAAGTGTTGTCAAATCCTTAAAGACTCAATCCGATAAGATAACTTCAAAGGGAAAACTCAATCCATTACAAGAGAGTAGAGGGGGAGAAACATCATAAGATCCAACTATAATAGCAAAGCTCGCGATACATCAAGATCGTGCCAAATCAAGAACACGAGAGAGAGAGATCAAACACATAGCTACTTGTACATACCCTCAGCCCCGAGGGTGAACTACTCCCTCCTCATCATGGAGAGCGCCGGGATGATGAAGATGGCCACCAGAGAGGGATTCCCCACTACGGCAGGGTGCCGGAACGGGTCTAGATTGGTTTTAGGTGGCTACAGAGGCTTGAGGTGGCAGAACTCCCGATCTAGGTTTCTCTCTGGAAGTTTGGGTATATATATGAGGTGTTGGTGGCGGGAACAAGTCAGGGGGGTCCCCGAGGCGGCCACGAGGTAGGGGACGCCCCCCCACCCTCGTGGTGGCCTCGGGACTCTTTTGGCCCATCTCCGATGCTCCGTGGGATTCTTCTGGTCCAAAAATAATCTCCGTGAAATTTCAGGTCTATTGGACTCCGTTTGGTTTTCCTTTTCTGCAATACTCAAAAATAACAAAAAAACTGAAACTGGCACTGGGCTCTATGTTAATAGGTTAGTCCCAAAAATCATATAAAATAGCATATAAATGCATATAAAACATCCTAGATGGATAATATAATAGCATGGAACGATCAAAAATTATAGACACGTTGGAGACGTATCAAGCATCGCCAAGCTTAATTCCTGCTCGTCCTCGAGTAGGTAAATGATAAAAACAGAATTTTTGATATGGAATGCTACCTAACATAATTATCAATGTAATTTTCTTTATTGTGGCATGAATGTTCAGATCCAAAAGATTCAAGTCAAAAGTTTTATATTGACATAAAAACAATAATACTTCAAGCATACTAATCAAGCAATTATGTCTTCTCAAAATAACATGGCCAAATATAGTTATCCCTACAAAATCATATAGTCTGGCTATGCTCTATCTTCATCACACAAAGTATTTAATCATGCACAACCCCGATGACAAGCCAAGCAATTGTTTCATACTTTTGATATTCTCAAGCTTTTTCAATCTTCACGTAATACATGAGCGTGAGCCATGGACATAGCACTATAGGTGGAATAGAATATGATGATGGAGGTTGTGTGGAGAAGACAAAAAGGGAGAAAGACTCACATCAACTAGGTGTATCAACATGCTATGGAGATGCCCATCAATAGATATCAATGTGAGTGAGTAGGGATTTCCATGCAACGGATGCACTAGAGCTATAAGTGTATGAAAGCTCAACAAAAGAAACTAAGTGGGTGTGCATCCAACTCGCTTGCTCACGAAGACCTAGGGCATTTTGAGTAAGCCCATCATTGGAATATACAAGCCAAGTTCTATAATGAAAGATTCCCACTAGTATATGAAAGTGACAACATAGGAGACTCTCTATCATGAAGATCATGGTGCTACTTTTGAAGCACAAGTGTGGTAAAAGGATAATAGCATTGCCCCTTCTCTATTTTTCTCTCTTTTTTGTTTTCTTTTTTGGGGGCCTTCTCCCTTTTTTATGGCCTCTTTTTCTCTTTTTTCGTCCGGAGTCTCATCCCGACTTGTGGGGGAATCATAGTCTCCATCATCCTTTCCTCACATGGGACAATGCTCTAATAATGATGACCATCACACTTTTATTTACTTACAACTCAAGAATTACAACTCGATATATATGAATGCCTCCGGCGGTGTACCGGGATGTGCAATGAATAAAGAGTGACATGTATGAAAGAATTATGAAGGTGGCTTTGCCACAAATACAATGTCAACTACATGATCATGCAAAGCAATATGACAATGATGGAGTGTGTCATAATAAACGGAACGGTGGAAAGTTGCATGGCAATATATCTCGGAATGGCTATGGAAATGCCATAATAGGTAGGTATGGTGGCTTTTTTGAGGAAGGTATATGGTGGGTGTATGATACCAGTGAAAGGTGCGCGGTATTAGAGAGGTTAGCACTGTTGGAAGGGTGAAAGTGCATATAATTCATGGACTCAACATTAGTCATAAAGAACTCACATACTTATTGCAAAAATCTATTAGTTATCAAAACGAAGTATTACGTGCATGCTCCTAGGGGGATAGATTGGTAGGAAAAGACCATCGCTCGTCCCCGACCGCCACTCATAAGGAAGACGATCAATAAATAAATCATGCTCCGACTTCATCACATAACGGTTCACCATACGTGCATGCTACGGGACTTGCAAACTCCAACACAAGTATTTCTCAAATTCACAACTACTCAACTAGCATGACTCTGATGTCACCATCTTCATATCTCAAAACAATCATAAAGAATCAAACTTCTCATAGTATTCAATGCACTTATATGAAAGTTTTTATTATATCCCTCTTGGATGCCTATCATATTAGGACTAAATTTGTAACCAAAGAAAATTACCATGCTATTCTAAAAAGACTCTCAATATAATATAAGTGAAGCATGAGAGATCAACAATTTCTTCAAAATAAAACTACCGCATGCTCTAAGAAGATATAAGTGAAGATCAATGAGTAGTTGAATAATTATGTAACTATGTGAAGACTCTATAATATTTAAGAATTTCAGATCTTGGTATTTTATTCAAACAGCAAGCAAAACAAAAGAAGATGAAATGACGCTCCAAGCAAAACACATATCATATGGTGAATAAAAATATAGCTCCAAGTAAAGTTACCGATGAACGAAGACGAAAGAGGGGATGCCTTCCGGGGCATCCCCAAGCTTAGGCTCTTGGTTGTCCTTGAATTTTACCTTGGGGTGCCTTGGGAATCCCCAAGCTTAGGCTCTTGCCACTCCTTATTCCATAGTCCATCGAATCTTTACCCAAAACTTGAAAACTTCACAACACAAAACTCAACAGAAAACTAGTAAGCTCCGTTAGTATAAGAAAATAGAACCACGAATTAGGTACTATTGTGAACTCATTCTAAATTCTTATTTGTGTAATATCTACTGCATTCCAACTTCTCTATCGTTCATACCCTCGGATACTACTCATAGACTCATTAAAATAAGCAAACAACACATAGAAAACAGAATCTGTCAAAAACCAAACAGTCTATAGTAATCTGTATCATTCGAATACTTCTGTAACTCCAAAAATTCTGAAATAAACTGGTGGACGTGAGGAATTTACCTATTGATCATCTGCAAAACGAATCAACCTAAAATCACACTCCAGTAGAAAAATTGCAGCTAATCTCGTGAGCGCTAAAGTTTCTATTTTTTATAGCAAGATCATAAAGACTTCACCCAAGTCTTCCCAAAGGTTCTACTTGGCAAAATCACTAATTAAAACATAAAACCACATCTAAACAAAGGCTAGATGAATTATTTATTACTAAACAGGAACAAAAAGCAAGGAACAAAATAAAATTGGGTTGCCTCCCAACAAGTGCTAACGTTTATCGCCCCTAGCTAGGCATGATGATTTCAATGATGCTCACATAGAAGATAAGAATTGAAGCATAAAGAGAGCATCATGAAGAATATGACTAGCACATTTAAGTATAACCCACTTCCTATGCATAGGGATTCTGTGAGCAAACAACTTATGGGAACAATAATCAACTAGCATAGGAAGGCAAAACAAGCATAACTTCAAAACTTTAAGCACATAGAGAGGAAACTTGATATTATTGCAATTCCTAGAAGCATATGTTCCTCCCTCATAATAATTTTTAGTAGCATCATGAATGAATTCAACAATATAACCATCACATAAAGCATTCTTTTCATGATCTACAAGCATAGAGAATTTACTACTGTCCACATAAGCAAAATTCTTCTCATTCGGAATAATGGGAGTATCATAAGAAACTCGAATACTATAAATTGTTTCCATATTAAAAGAGTAATGTTCAGAAAAAGGGTAATCATAATCATGACAAGTTTTATAAATATAATCATCACTACTTTTTATAGCATAAGTGTCATCACAATAATCATCAGAAGTAGCAACTTTATTCTCATCATAATCAATTGAAACCTCTTCCAAGATAGTGGAATCATTACTAATAAAGTCATGACCTCTCCAAATCCACTTTAATAATTGTCACAATAAGATTCAACATCCTCCAAATTAGTGGGATCATTACTTCCTAAAATTGACACTCTTCCAAACCCACTTTCATGAATATAATCATCATAAATAGGAGGCATGCTTTCATCATAATAAATATTCTCATCAAAACTTGGGGGACTAAACCTATCATCTTCATCAAACATAGCATCCCCAAGCTTGTGTCTTTGCATATCATTAGCATCATGGGTATTCAAAGAATTCATACTAACAACATTGCAATCATGCTCATCATCCAAGGATTTAGTGCCAAACATTTTAATACATTCTTCTTCTAACACTTTGGCACAATTATCAGAATCCTTATTTTCACAAAAGACATTAAAAATATGAAGCATATGAGGCAACCTTAATTCCATTTTTTTGTAGTTTTCATTTATAGACTAAACTAGTGATAAAACAAGAAACTAAAAGATTTGATTGCAAGATCTAAAGATATACCTTCAAGCGCTCACCTCCCAGGCAACGGCGCCAGAAACTGCTTGATGTCTACTACACAACCTTCTTCTTGTAGACGTTGTTGGGCCTCCAAGTGCAGAGGTTTGTAGGACAGTAGCAAATTTCCCTCAAGTGGATGACCTAAGGTTTATCAATCTGTGGGAGGCGTAGGATGAAGATGGTCTCTCTCAAACAACCCTGCAACCAAATAACAAAGAGTCTCTTGTGTCCCCAACACACCCAATACAATGGTAAATTGTATAGGTGCACTAGTTCAGCGAAGAGATGGTGATACAAGTGCAATATGGATGATAGATAAAGGTATTTGTAATCTGAAAATATAAAAACAGCAAGGTAGCAAGCGACAAAAGTGAGCGTAAAATGTATTGCAATGCTAGGAAACAAGGCCTAGAGTTCATACTTTCACTAGTGCAAGTTCTCTTAACAATAATAACATAATTGGATCATATAACTATCCCTCAACATACAACAAAGAGTCACTCCAAAGTCACTAATAGCGGAGAACAAACGAAGAGATTATTGTAGGGTATGAAACCACCTCAAAGTTATTCTTTCTGATCAATCTGTTCAAGAGTCCGTAGTAAAATAACACGAAGCTATTCTTTCCGTTCGATCTATCATAGAGTTCGTACTAGAATAACACCTTAAGACACAAATCAACCAAAACCCTAATGTCACCTAGATACTCCAATGTCACCTAGATACTCCAATGTCACCTCAAGTATCCGTGGGTATGATTATATGATATGCATCACACAATCTCAGATTCATCTATTCAACCAACACAAAGAACTTAAAAGAGTGCCCCAAAGTTTCTACCCGAGAGTCAAGACGAAAACGTGTGCCAACCCCTATGCATACGTTCACAATGTTACGGAACCCGCAAGTTGATCACCAAAACATACATCAAGTAGATCACATGAATATCCCATTGTCACCAGAGATAAGCACATGCAAGACATACATCAAGTGTTCTCAAATCCTTAAAGACTCAATCCGATAAGATAACTTCAAAGGGAAAACTCAATCCATTACAAGAGAGTAGAGGGGGAGAAACATCATAAGATCCAACTATAATAGCAAAGCTCGCGATACATCAAGATCGTGCCAAATCAAGAACAAGAGAGAGAGAGAGAGAGAGAGAGAGAGAGAGAGAGAGAGATCAAACACATAGCTACTGGTACATACCTTCAGCCCCGAGGGTAAACTACTCCCTCCTTGTCATGGAGAGCGCCGGGATGATGAAGATGGATTCCCCCTCTGGCAGGGTGCCGGAACGGGTCTAGATTGGTTTTCGGTGGCTACAGAGGCTTGCGGCGGCAGAACTCCCGATCTAGGTTTCTTTCTAGAAGTCTGGGTATATATAAGAGGTGTTGGCGTCGGGAACAAGTCAGGGGTCCCCGAGGCGGCCACGAGGTAGGGGGGCACGCCCAGGGGGGAGGGCATGCCCCCCACCCTCGTGGTGGCCTCGGGACTCTTCTGGCTCATCTCTGATGCTCCGTGGGCTTCTTATGATCCAAAAATAATCTCCATGAAATTTCAGGTCAGTTGGACTCCGTTTGGATTTTCTTTTCTGCAATACTCAAAAATAACGAAAAAACAAAAACTGGCACTGGGCTCTATGTTAATAGGTTAGTCCCAAAAATCATATAAATGCATATAAAACATCCTAGATGGATAATATAATAGCATGGAACAATCAAAAAATATAGATACATTGGAGACGTATCAGGGGGCACCCTAGAACACACAAGTTGATTGTTTCCAGCCGTGTGCAGTGCCCCCTCCACCATAATCCACCTCGGTCATATCGTTGTAGTGCTTGGGCGAAGCCCTGCGCCGGTAGCTTCATCATCACCGTCATCACGCCGTCGTGCTGACAAAGCTCTCCCTCGACACTCTGCTGGATCGTGAGTTCGTGGGACGTCACCGAGGAATTTTTTTGAAATTAATACATTCCCCAATAGCCGCTTCTGCTGAGAGGGCGTCTGCGGCAGCCGACAGGGCAGCTGCAGCAGCCGAGACAGTTGCACCTGCTGCTGCGACAGCGGCTGCAAATACCGAGAGCGCTTGAGCTGCCGTCTGTGCCGCTGATGTTGCCCTGGCCTGGGTCAAGGCCATCCACGCCAAGATCAAGGATGCACACGCCAAGATATTCTAGCCACCTCGGACTCCAGCATGCAACCCACGTCTAAAAAGGCGACGGTGGCCATGGAGCACCTGCTTCCTCATGAGGTCATCGAGCGGGAGCTAGAGATGCAGGAGGCAGCGGATATCGAGGAGCGCCGGGAGGAGGAGTTGCGCATGGCCGAGGTCGAGGTAGAGAAGAGTCTGTCCATCGAGGAATCAGCGATGGAGTATCAACGTGAGCTCTGGCGCAGCCACTACTACGAGTACTACAACCTTGAGGGCGGCGCCAAGGACGAGGACGAGGATGAGGACGCGGTCGACTTCAGCAGGGGGGACGCGGAGTCCACCAACGGCGGCATGTTGCCAGGACAAGTCATCGATGTCTCATCTCACACCAGCGATGCATAGGCCGGCGTGGCGGCGGATTTGTTAAAATTATGCGTACTTAGGCTCTGTTTTTAATGTTGGTCTTTTGTTAGAGCAATGTTTAGGTCAACTGGCTTTGTTTAATTACTAAAATTGCTTGATTCAGTAAGTGTGGTTTGTCTGCTGTACGCTCTTTTGTATGCCCAAATTAGCAAGCGATGTTAAATTATGCAATGACGTACCCGGGGAAATTTCCACCAAAATCTGAATTATCAAACTCATCCCATGCGCGTAAAGCAGAAGAATCATTTGCGATGCACACAATCGTTCAAAGTGAATAGTCCGGCGGCACCGCGCACGTTCAAAGTGAATGTGCCCATGCCTTGAGACCAAAATTTGAATTATCGAACTCATCCCATGCGCGTAAAGCAGAAGAATCAATTGCGATGCACACAATCGTTCAAAGTGAATGGTCCGGCGGCACCGCGCGCAAAGTTTCCCTCCACATTTCCAAAATTTTGGCCTACCGCCAAAATATCTACCCCCGCCCCCCTTCCCCCCTCCCCACCCCCTTTTCTCCCCGACCACAAGTCACATTTCCCCTGTTTCCTCCTTCTTTCCTTCCTTGCTAAGCTATAGTCGCTTCTTCGCTCTCGCCATCTCGCATCCTACCGCCGGGTTCACCATGGTATTCTTCAAAGACCTCTCCAGCGGTTCCTCCTCCGGCGACTACTCCTTCACCACCCGGGTATGCCTCTCTTCTCTCTCTCGGGCTATGACTTGGAATGAAGGATTTTTACCCGGCGGTCGATTTGAGTCATTTCTTCCTCTTGTAGCTCCCTAGGACCATCAGTGGCAACGAATGGAGCGGGGTGGCTGAAGATCTATCTGCTCATTGTCACCATCAATCTCCATGCGTGAAGCTAGTTGCATTTGATTCTGTGGACAGTGGGAGGAAGTTTCTGCCATGTGCAGAGAAGGTTAGACCCTCTTTCGTTGTTACAAATCATTTGTGAGATGTGATTCAGACACGGTCACGGTCCCAACCCATTCATACCACACCTTCAACCAAATGCATCCTAAGACAGTGTCACAGTTTGTACCTAGTATCTTAAATTTTTGCCATTTCATGCCATAAGAAAATTATTTGGCACCGCTTCAGCAGTTTGTGCAGCCAACTTTGGTCCACACATCCAAACAGCCAAGCAGTAAAATACTAAATCTTTATGGCATGAAGGAACTAGGCATCGGAGCAACTATGTGCTCCGCAGTCCGGGTCCCTGATATTTTTTTCCGCTGCATCGGCTCGCCAGTGCAGGGCACCGTTGCGAGATGTAGCAACAGTTGTATTTACCCCAGTTTTGGCATACATAGTGGACGGCCTTAGTGCTATTAGTTCTATGTTACTAAATCTATGCATGTACACACCTGTTAGTATCAATTTGCTGTCATCCCAACACTGCTGCTATGTTGTTGCAGTTATATTTACCTTCCTCATAAAATGTTCAATTTGTTATTTATTGTACATGAGTAAGAACTTGTAGCGTCGTTGTAGTTAATTATAGCTTCTGATGTTCCAGAATTTGGTTGTTGTCTCAGTACCAATTATTTCATTTGCACATTGATCTTTTTGAGAAGATATGTCATAATTAACATGTTTCTTCAGTTTTTCAAATAAGCATCGGTGATTTTCTATGTTGCTATAAACCTATTTCCCCTACAATTTTTACTATCTAGTTTTAAATATTATAGGATGAACGGAAGTGTTCTGTCACACCCTAGCTAGTTCATGCATTAGAGTGTTGCATCATGTTTATTTTTTCAACAGAAACTTGAAATGGGGATGACAGAACCCCTAGCCCCCTCTGAAACCAACTAGGGTTTACTAAAAATATTTTCAATGAACCTGAAATGCCCTTCTAAAATGTCCATCATTTTTGTCTTGGTTCAGAACCTCTGCCAAAAGTGATGCACAACTTTCTAGGTCATCCTAAGGTCTTCGGATTAAATCATAAGTATTTGAATTTGGGCATTTAAAATTTATAAAAACATTTTAATGCTCAAATAATCCCAAACTAAAATGTTCCTTGCTGGAAATATTCCAACTAAGGACCAGGTGCAGTTTGGTGAATTTTGGAGTTGCCTAGGTATTTTTAGTAATTCAACAAACTTACAGAATAAAAATAGAAACAGAAAAAAAGGGGAAATACTTACCTGGCACCACCCAGAGGCCCACCTGCCGGCCCAGCCCAGCCACCGCTCTAGCGAGCTGCTTGGCTTGGCCAGGCAGGCAGGCAGGTGCTCGACGGCGGCCGCAGCGTGCGCCACGTAGCTGCCCGTCGCCCTACTTCCCCCTCTCGCCCCCCCTAAGACCTTGGATGAGCTCCACGTCATGCCCCGAACCCCCTAGACACTCTCAGTCAGCCCCAGCTCCTCTCCCTCGCTCTCTCACGCCATGGCCGACGCCACCGCCGCTGCACCCTCGTCGTAGTCGCGCTCTCCGTCAACCTCGCGCTGCGCCACCATGTCCAGGAGCTTCGCCACCCTCTACTCCTTCGAGCTAGCCGAGCCCCGAGCGCTCACGTGCCCCGAAGCCAGCGCACTGACCTCGACCGAACCGCCATCGCTGGAGATCCCCTTCGCCGTCGCCGCCGCATCAGCTCGCCCCCGACCGCGCCGTCTGCTCCCTCGAGACCGCTGTGAGCCTGGCTACCTCCTCCCCCTTTCCTTTCTCGCTCTCGTGCACCACCACGAGCACACGTAGCTCACCCGCATGCGCCACCGCGGAGCTCGTCGCCGACGTGTCTCCGGCTAACCACCGGCCACCCCACCTTGTCTAACACACTCACCGCGTCCCCAGGGCCCCAACGCACCTCACCACGGGCCTCGCCGTGCCCCATAGCGTCGGATCCATCTTCACCCGACTCCGGCGACCGCCAAAGTCATCGCCGGCGATGACTCCGGCCACCCTGAGCTCAACCACCACCACCAATAGACGCGGCTCGGTCTCAGCTACGCATAAATGCTCTCCGCCGCCCATTTGGTTGCCGGAATGCACAAAACCACTTCGCCGCCGCGTTCGGCCTCGCCGGCGGCTAGACGCCGGCGTGTTTGACTTTGACCTTGACCAGGGTGGGCCCAGTTTGACCCCCCAGAGCCTATGACAAGTGGGGCCCCCTCTGCTAATTACCTCAGATTAGTTTAAACTAAGTTTAGTTATTATAATTAACCACTGACATGCGGGACCCACTGGTCAGTTTGACCTGGACCGGTCTGTTGACCTGTTGAGGTCAGCATGACATCAGGCTGACGCAGTAATCCTTTTCTGGACTTAAAATAAATCTAGAATGATTATAAATTTTAGAAAATGTTCTAAACTTCAAAAATTCATAGTAAATCAACCGTAGCTCCATTTGCAAAGTGTTATATATGAAAAATGATCAGAAAAATCCAACCTATCCATCTGTACTGGTTTCATGCATGTTTAAACAAGCTAACCTACTGTTTATTGCATAACAAGTTAAAGCACCTTAAAGGACCATATATGAGTTTGAAAATTGAATCTTTGGTTCAAAATGGTTCAAACCCATCTGGTCTTAGTTGCATTAGCTCAACACACTCATATTGCCATGTCTCATGCATGCATCATATTGTTGCATATTGTTTGGTGATGTTTGTGTATCGGTGTTCTCTGCGGCAGGTCCTGCCCCCGAAGAGTACCGTGATTACCCCAACGAAGAACATTACCAGTGCACCGACCCATCAGGCAAGCAACCAACCATTTGATCATATCGATACAATCCCATGTTCTCGCTTCTGCTCTCTTTTACTGCATTAAGACAATGCGTTTCAAAATGCTGTGTGCTGCGGTAGTTGAGCCCATTTCCTCTACATGACCTGTCATTGCCACAGTAACTAGATGAAACCCACTAGCATGTGTAGGAGTTGATTGAGTCATGTATGTGTGTTGTTCCTACCTTGCTATGCCTGCTATGCTTAGAGTCGTGTCAGGTCTGGTTCATCTGGGTGATGGGCTAGAGTGAAATGATCGTGTTGGTATGAGAGTGATGTGTTGAACACGATTTGGTAAAGGTATCGATGAGAGGCCATGTAGGAGTACATGGTGGGTTGTTTCATCGAAGCCGTCCTTAAGCATTGAGATCTGTATGTGTGATTTAAGATTCAGCTACTACCATACATTGGGCCCTGAAATATGACCCCGCTCGACTTCTTATTCACCCAAGTCCTCTGTCCAGGAGTTGCAAGTAGTTTCTAGTGTTTATAGCTTACTGGAGGCTGTGGACAACGCTAACCGTAGGGGTGGGCTGTGATGCGGTAGGTACGTGGCCGGGTATATCAGGCACCCGTTAGGTGTCTCGGAACCCTGTTCACATCGTTTGGGGCTGTGAGCGAAACCCCGGCCGGATCCCCTCATGGATGGAACCCGAATAGGCGATAAACCTGGACTAGAGACTTGAGTGTCTAGGTAGGTCGTGGTCTACACCCACGTCGGTTTTCGCTTGAAGTCTGCCGAGCACATGTTGTGTGCAGACGCTAAGTGGTGGAAACATGTATGAAGAAGTACACCCCTGCAGGGTTAACATAATCTATTCGAATAGCCGCGTCCGCGGTAAAGGACTACTTGGTTGCCTATGCAGTTCATAGACAAGTAAATGGAAACTACTAAAAGCTTCAAGATAAGCGTGAGTGCCGAGGATGGCTCTTCTGTAGGAAGACGAAGATGGATCCTCGGTGGTGTATTGAAGTGGTGAGTAGTGGACTCGTGTGCGCAAAACTATTTCAAGTTGGAGTATCGTAGGATAGCTTAGCCAAGAGTTAAAGCTGGCTTGCTGCAATAACTCCACCAACCCTTCTTGACAATGTGCATGTATGTAGGATCTGATGTAAGTCTTGCTGAGTACCTTTGTACTCATGTTGCTTTAATTTATATTTTTCAGAAGATGCTACAACCCTTTCTGACGGGTTCTTCATAGACGTTGACATCGATGAGTAGACTAAGGCCCAGGTGGTGATCCTGAGCACGTGAAGGACCATGTAGTATAGCTAGGCTTGCCAAGCCTCTTTTATTTTACTAGTTGTCTGTACCCAGACAAATTACTTTCGCTGACGGCTTGTATGTTTGTATGACTTGAATGTGGGTCGTGTGACCCGTACTTGTGTGTATGTTATGTATGGCTCTCTGAGCCTTTAAATAAAGTACTTGTGTCATAGAGTCATGTTGTGATGCCTTGTTGTATTTGCACATATCGAGCATATTGTGTGTATGATTGAAATGCTTGGTATGTGTGGGATCTGACTATCTAGTTGTTTATCTTTAGTAGCCTCTCTTACCAGGAAATGTCTCCTAGTGTTTCCATTGAGCCATGGTAGCTTGCTACTGCTCCGGAACACTTAGGCTGGCTGGCATGTGTCCTTCTTCGTTCCTGTGTCTGTCCCTTCGGGGAAATGTCACGCATTGAGTACCAGAGTCCTGTTAGCCCGCTACAGCCCGGTTTACCGGAGTCCTGCTAGCCCAGTGCTACAGCCCGGACCCACTTGCTGATGACCGACACGTTCGATGCTGGGTCATGGATGCCTGTCCCTGTAAGTCTGTGCCACTTTGGGTTTACGACTAGTCATGTCAGCCCGGGCTCCTTATCATATGGATGCTAGCGACACTATCATATACGTGAGCCAAAGGGCGCAAACGGTCCCGGGCAAAGGTAAGGCGACACCCGTGGGGAAACCGTGCATGAGGCCGCAAAGTGATATGAGGTGTTACAGGCTAGATCGATGTGACATTGAGTCGGGGACCTGACAGCGTTGGCATCAGAGCCGGACTGCCTGTAGGTTCTCCAAGCCAAACTGGTCGATGTTGAGTCTAGAAATGCTTTAGTTATATGTAGGGGAATTGATTGTGGGTTGGTACGTAAGGCTCTTTTTACTTCTTTACCTCATGGCATTCTGATCTGAGTCAGTCCATTCTTCCACCGGGGGTTAAGGACTAGGATCTCTTCTCTCTATCAGGTTCACGTGTTACTAATCAGTAGTACCTTATAGGTTTGATGGTTACAAGCCTAGTTCAGTTCTACTACCCTGTTATGCTGATAAGTTGGACCAGAACCTTGATATGATGTTGTCGAGTGTCTATGCAATTCTTTGCTAAATGTCTCAAAACTCTTCTTGAGCATTTACAGCCGTTATGCTGTCAAAATTCTGCTAGAAATTCTAATGCCTTTGCATTATGGTTGTGCTTTCAGATGGCCACCCGTGACCAAAACCAAGTGGTTCGCCTGACCCGATGCATTGGTGTGACCGGTCATACGGCTATGTTAGTCCGAGTAATGATCGAGACGGGTTACCGTTGGTATCCCGAATACACGGTCGAAGAGCAGTTTTGAGATTTTAACCAAAGCCAGTATCTTTGCACCGTCAGGATATTTCCCTCTTATCCTGGTTCTACCGAGCCCCTCCACTGTTCCTATGGACTCGGTGTTACTATTGAGATGGCTGTGCAAGATGCGGCCTATTCTATGATGACCATCATGCGAGTCAGGACTGGCCTGCTTTGCAACACCGACTTCCGGTATATGCCAGCTTCACTCCCTGGAGCGCATGGGTATCTCCGGGCTATCTATGCTGACTCCAGTCAGGAGGACTCACTAACTCGCACCACTGCCGAGTTGCTTGAGGATAAGGACCGGGAGAATCGGGCCTTGAGAATGGAGCTTTTCAACACCCGTGCAGATCATTGGGCCACCTTGACTGGGTTTGCACCGGCTGTGCAAGCTGGATATATGGATATGAGAGACCTGTATCCTGTTAGATCTGCTCTGCCAGACATGATGGATTGGCGTGATGTGGGAGGCATCACCCCACCTCGTGGTCCCCGCAGGCCACCATTTGTTGGTCCAAGACCTCACCCTAGCCCTTTTGGTCCACAGGCTCCTCAGGACCGTCTGTTTCCGGATGCTCACGTTGAACTTCCAGGCTATGGAGGAGACTTCTATGAGAACTACTACGGAGATGTCTGAGATAGTAGTAGTTCCACTACTATTGTAATAGTTGTGTTCCCACCGTCCTGCATGACTTGTGGAATATGACTTAGTGTGTAGTAATTCCGGGGGTGTAGGAAAAATAATGTATAGGAGCTTGGGATGCCTCCGATGAGATGTAATCTTCCTTTCACCGTAGTAGTACTTTGTTTGGTCTTGTACTAAACCTTGTATGGTGTGTATGACGATGGAATAAAAGAAGCAGTTTCTGTATCTACCATGTCATACGGATGATCATCTTGCATTCTGAGTTGTCCATTACATTCTACATTCTATGTCAGAATCTTATCATTCTGGACTAAACCATTGTCTTGTTTTTCCTAGGATGGTCAACACCCGCAACAACCCTGCTCCCCCAGAGCAGGCCGAAGGCAGCAGAATTGGGGAAACAAATCTGCCTCACCCTCCTTCTCTGGCCGAAGTTCTGCTGGAAGCCAAGAGAAACAAGCGGGAGACCAACCGTTTGTTGGAGAGCATCGAACAGAACACAGCACACCATCAGAGGAATAACTTGGTGTCACTCAGTGATTTCATCAAGTTACATCCACCTACCTTCCACCACTCCGTCGAGCCTCTCGACGCCGATGACTGGCTTCGCAGTATTACTCACAAACTGCGTTCTGCACTCGTAGCTGAGGCTGATAGGGTCACCTTTGCTGCATATCATCTCGAAGGCTACGCCAGTCTCTAGTGGGAGAAGTATGAAGCTATGCGCCCAGCGGGCCACGTCACTACTTAGGCTGAATTCAACGAGGCTTTCCGTGAACATCACATTCTGGAGGGTCTCATGGACCGTAAACATGAGGAGTTCTGCAGTTTCACTCAGGGTCGACTCTCTGTTGACGCCTACAGCAGGGAGTTTGGCAACCTTGCATGATATGCAACTGAGGAAGTTTCTACCGATGCCAAGAAGCAGGCAAGGTTCCGTAAGGGACTTAGCCCTGAGCTTCGTCGTGACCTCCGTCTGCATGAGTGCACCTCTTTTCAGAAGCTTGTGAATAAAGCCATCAGTGCTGAGACGGGTCAGACTGATTTCGACGCAACACGCAAGCATGGCCGTGATTTGGGTTCCTCATCCGGTGCTGGACCACAAAAGCGCCGGGTGTGGGTGCCTAACACTGCCCTGCCACCCAGGTTCACACCGAGGCCGTCCTATCAGACACCTCACCCAGCTCAACAGTATGCACCAGCCAAGCCCTATGGTGGTCCAACCAACAATGCTCCTCCATGTACCAGTTCCGTGACGTGCTTTAAGTGCGGGGAATCAGGCCACTATATGCGCGAGTGTCCCCAGACCAACCCCAACCAGTCTGCAAAAGTTGTTGGCCGTGGCAAGTCGACAGGGAAAGTGTTCTACGCCAAGCCGGCCACCACTGCACGTGGCCATGTGAATTGTGTCTCTGCGGAAGAGGCTCAAGAGGATCCCAACGTCGTTCTTGGTACGCTCCTTGTTAATTGCCACCCGGCATCTGTTCTTTTCGATACTGGAGCATCTCATTCATTTATATCCGAAAACTATGCTCGCTTGCATAACACCGCATTCTGTGACATGCCTTCCACCATGGAAATTTCCACTCCCGGTTCTAGATGGCAAACCTCTAGCGTAAGCCATGGGAATGAAATTCAAATCGACAGACTTGTTTTTCTTGCATCCTTGATAGCTCTCAAATCTTCGGATATTAATATCATCTTGGGTATGGATTGGATGTCCGCTCATCATGCAAAAATTGATTGCTTCTCTAGGACTGTTCAACTCACGCACCCTTCAGGAAGGATAGTCAATGTCTTGACCCGAGTAACCAAACGATAGTTATACTCTCTTAACGCCAGCCCCTTGCCAGACCTTGAGGACGTCCCGGTAGTCCGTGACTTCCCGGATGTCTTTCCAGAAGAATTGCCAGGTGTCCCACCTGACAGAGATGTCGAATTCGTGATAGATCTCATTCCAGGAACTGTCCCAATCTCCAGAAGACCCTATAAGATGGCACCTTTTGAACTAGCCGAACTTAAGAAACAACTCGATGAGTCCTTGAAGAAGGGTTTCATCCGACCTAGTTCATCTCCATGGGCTTGCCCCGTCCTCTTCGTCAAGAAGAAGGATGGTACGGACCGGATGGTTGTAGATTATCGACCCGTCAACTTGGTCACAATTAAGAACAAGTATCCACTTCCCAGGATCAACGACCTATATGATCAGCTCGCTGGATCCTCAGTCTTCTCCAAAATGGATTTGAGGTTGGGCTACCATCAAATCAAAATCAGGAATGGGGACATTCCTAAAACGGCCTTTGTTACTCGTTACGACCAATACGAGTACACCATCATGTCCTTCGGTTTAACCAACACTCCAGCCACCTTCTCTCGGTTAATGAACTCAATCTTCATGGAGTATTTGGATAAATTCATCGTGGTTTACCTCGATGATATACTCATCTACTCCAAGAACGAGGAAGAACATGCCGAACATCTAAGGCTAGTGTTGAAGAAACTTCGAGAGCATCGCCTTTATGCCAAATTTTCTAAATGCGAATTCTGGTTACCAGAAGTGACCTATCTAGGACATGTAATTTCTGGTAAAGGTATTGCTGTTAACCCCGAGCGAGTATAAGCCGTCCTTAATTGGAATCCACCTGAATCGGTCAAGCAAGTTCGGAGTTTCCTTGGCTTAGCGAGCTATTGTCGTCGCTTTGTCGAGAATTTCTCCAAGGTTGCTAAACCTCTAACTGAACTCCTCAAGAAAGATAAAAAGTTCGAGTGGACTCCACAATGTGAGCACAGTTTTCAGGAACTGAAAAGACACCTAACTTCTGCTCCCGTACTAGTACCACCAGATTTCTCCAAGGACTTTGTTATCTACTGCGACGCCTCACGACAAGGACTAGGCTGTATTCTCATGCAAGATCGACACGTAATTGCTTATGCTTCACGGCAGTTACACCCACATGAGGAAAACTATCCTACTCATGATCTAGAGCTTGCAGCTGTAGTCCATGCACTCAAAACATGGCGACATTACCTCCTCGGTAATCGTTGCGAAATCTTTACTGATCACCAAAGTCTGAAGTACATATACACCCAACCGGATTTGAATCTCAGGCAAAGACGTTGGGTCGAGTTGATCACAGATTTCGACTTAGGAATAACTTACACCCCAGGAAAAGCCAACGTTATGGCTGATGCGCTAAGTCGTAAATCTTATTGCAACAATCTGATGTTGCAACAAAGTCAACCACTTCTCCATGAGGAATTTCGGAAGCTTAATCTCCACATCATTCCTCAAGGATTCCTTTCCACCTTGGTGGCAAAACCTACTCTTACGAATCAAATCACCGCTGCCCAAAAACGAGATAAAGGAATATCTTGGATCAAGGAGAACATTGCTAGCGGAGATGCTAAATGTTTCTCCACAAATGATCATGGTGTTGTATACTTTGGGAACCGTCTCGTGGTTCCCAAGAACCGACAACTATGGCAGTTGGTCCTTAAAGAAGCTCATGAATCTCCTCTCACCATTCATCCTGGTAGCACTAAGATGTATCAGGACCTACGCCAGAGGTTCTGGTGGACTAGGATGAAGAGAGACATTGCTCAGTTTGTTGCTAGTTGCGACGTCTGTCGTCGTGTAAAAGCAGAGCATCAACGGCCTGCTGGCACCCTTCAACCCCTAGCTATTCCTGAATGGAAATGGGATAGAATTGGTATGGACATCATCACCGGTTTTCCCAGGACCAAGAGAGGGAATAATGCTATCTTCGTCGTTATCGATCGTCTTTCCAAAGTGGCCCATTTCTTACCTGTTCGTGAGAGTATAACTGCTAGTCAGTTAGCAGACTTGTACATCTCCCGAATAGTGTCTCTCCATGGTGTTCCTTTGGAAATTAACTCGGATCGAGGAAGTCTCTTCACCTCTCGATTTTGGGAAAGTTTCCAAAATGCTATGGGAACCCGCCTTTCCTTTAGCACCGCCTTTCACCCTCAATCAAGTGGTCAAGTAGAACGCGTCAACCAGATTCTAGAAGACATGCTTCGAGCTTCTGTTATCTCATTCGGAATGGATTGGGAGAAATGCCTTCCATTTGCCGAATTTGCTTATAACAACAGCTATCAATCTAGTTTGGGTAAAGCCCCTTTTGAAGTTCTGTATGGACGAAGATGTCGAACACCCCTTAACTGGTCAGAAACCGGGGAAAGACAATTCTTTGGCCCGGATATGATCCAGGAAGCAGAAGAGCAAGTTCGCATTGTTCGTGAAAAGTTGAAAACAGCCCAATCTCGTCAAAAGAGTCAATATGACCGAAAACATAAGGCTATGACTTTTGAGGTTGACGAGAAGGCTTACCTTCGGGTTACTCCTCTGAAGGGAACCCATCGTTTCGGTATCAAAGGCAAATTGGCTCCTCGTTACATTGGACCTTTTCGCATTCTTGCCAAACAAGGAGAAGTTGCCTACCAATTGGAACTACCTCCGCATCTCTCCAGAGTCCACGATGTCTTCCACGTTTCTCAACTCAGGCGTTGCTTCTCGGATCCTATCCATGGAGTGGACCACGAAACGCTTGATCTCCAAGATAATCTCACATATCGAGAGTACCCCGTTCGTATCCTCGATCAAGCCGAGCGTACCACTCGACGTCATAATATCAAGTTTCTCAAGGTTCAATGGCCGCACCATTCTGAGAAGGAAGCAACTTGGGAAATGGAGGATCGTCTTCGACTCGAGTATCCCGCCTTCTTCCCGGAGGAACCTAAATCTCGGGACGAGATTCTTTTGAGTGGGGGTGAGTTGTCACACCCTAGCTAGTTCATGCATTAGAGTGTTGCATCATGTTTATTTTTTCAACAGAAACTTGAAATGGGGATGACAGAACCCCCAGCCCCCTCTGAAACCAACTAGGGTTTACTAAAAATATTTTCAATGAACCTGAAATGCCCTTCTAAAATGTCCATCATTTTTGTCTTGGTTCAGAACCTCTGCCAAAAGTGATGCACAACTTTCTAGGTCATCCTAAGGTCTTTGAATTAAATCATAAGTATTTGAATTTGGGCATTTAAAATTTATAAAAATATTTTAATGCTCAAATAATCCCAAACTAAAATGTTCCTTGCTGGAAATATTCCAACTAAGGACCAGGTGCAGTTTGGTGAATTTTGGAGTTGCCTAGGTATTTTTAGTAATTCAACAAACTTACAGAATAAAAACAGAAACAGAAAAAAAAGGGGAAAGACTTACCTGGCGCCACCCAGTGGCCCACCTGCCGGCCCAGCCCAGCCACCGCTCCAGCGAGCTGCTTGGCTTGGCCAGGCAGGCAGGCAGGTGCTCGACGGCGGCCGCAGCGTGTGCCACGCAGCTGCCCGTCGCCCTGCTTCCCCCTCTGAGACCTTGGATGAGCTCCACGTCGTGCCCCGAACCCCCTAGACACTCTCACTCAGCCCCAGCTCCTCTCCCTCGCTCTCTCATGCCATGGCCGACGCCACCGCCGCCGCACCCTCGCCGTAGTCGCGCTCTCCGTCAACCTCGCGCTGCGCCACCGTGTCCAGGAGCTTCGCCACCCTCTACTCCTTCGAGCTAGCCGAGCCCCGAGCGCTCGCGTGCCCCGAAGCCACCGCACTGACCTCGACCAAACCGCCATCGCCGGAGATCCCCTTCGCCGTTGCCGCCGCATCAGCTCGCCCCCGACCGCGCCGTCTGCTCCCTCGAGACCATTGTGAGCCTGGCTACCTCCTCCCCCTTTCCTTTCTCTCTCTCGTGCACTACCACGAGCACACGGAGCTCACCCGCACGTGCCGCCGTGGAGCTCGTCGCCGACGTGTCTCCGGCTAACCACCGGCCACCCCACCTTGTCTAACACACTCACCGCGTCCCCAGGGGCCCAACGCACCTCACCACGGGCCTCGCCGTGCCCCGTAGCGTCGGATCCATCTTCACCCGACTCCGGTGACCGCCAAAGTCGTCGCCGGCGACGTCTCCAGCCACCCCGAGCTCAACCACCACCACCAATAGACGCGGCTCGGTCTCAGCTATGCGTAGATGCTCTCCGCCGCCCATTTGGTTGCCGGAATGCACAAAACCACTTCCGCCGCCGCGTTCGGCCTCGCCGGCGGCTAGACGCCGGCGTGTTTGACTTTGACCTTGACCAGGGTGGGCCCAGTTTGACCCCCCTGAGCCTATGACAAGTGGGGCCCCCTCTGCTAATTACCTCAGATTAGTTTAAACTAAATTTAGTTATTATAATTAACCACGGACATGCGGGACCCACTGGTCAGTTTGACCTGGACCGGTCTGTTGACCTGCTGAGGTCAGCATGACATCAGGCTGACGCAGTAATCATTTTCTGGAATTAAAATAAATCTAGAATGATTTATAAATTTCAGAAAATGTTCTAAACTTCAAAAATTCATAGTAAATCAACCGTAGCTCCAAATGCAAAGTGTTATATATGAAAAATGATCAGAAAAATCCAACCTATCCATCTGTACTGGTTTCATGCATGTTTAAACAAGCTAACCTACTGTTTATTGAAGAACAAGCTAAAGCACCTTAAAGGACCATATATGAGTTTGAAAATTGAATCTTTGGTTCAAAATGGTTCAAACCCATCTGGTCTTAGTTGCATTAGCTCAACACACTCATATTGCCATGTCTCATGCATGCATCATATTGTTGCATATTGTTTGGTGATGTTTGTGTATCGGTGTTCTCTGTGGCAGGTCCTGCCCCCGAGGAGTACCGTGATTACCCCAACGAAGAACATTACCAGCGCACCGACCCATCAGGCAAGCAACCAATCATTTGACCATATCGATACAATCCCATGTTCTCGCTTCTGCTCTCTTTTACTGCATTAAGACAACATGTTTTAAAATGCTTTGTGCTGCGGTAGTTGAACCCATTTCCTCTGCATGACCTATCATTGCCACAGTAACTAGATGAAACCCACTAGCATGTGTAGGAGTTGATTGAGTCATGTATGTGTGTTGTTCCTACCTTGCTATGCCTGCTATGCTTAGAGTCGTGTCAGGTCTGGTTCATCTGGGTGATGGGCTAGAGTGAAATGATCGTGTTGGTATGAGAGTGATGTGTTGAACACGATTTGGTAAAGGTATCGATGAGAGGCCATGTAGGAGTACATGGTGGGTTGTTTCATCGAAGCCGTCCTTAAGCACTGAGATCTGTATGTGTGATTTAAGATTCAGCTACTACCATACATTGGGCCCTGAAATATGACCCCGCTCGACTTCTTATTCACCCAAGTCCTCTGTCCAGGAGTTGCAAGTAGTTTCTGGTGTTTATAGCTTACTGGAGGCCATGGACAGCGCTGACCGTAGGGGTGGGCTGTGATGCGGTAGGTACGTGGCCGGGTATACCGGGCACCCATTAGGTGTCTCGGAACCCTGTTCACATTGTTTGGGGCTGTGAGCGAAACCCCGGCCGCATCCCCTCATGGATGGAACCCGAATAGGCGATAAACCTGGACTAGAGACTTGAGTGTCTAGGTAGGTCGTGGTCTACACCCATGTTGGTTTTCGCTTGAAGTCTGCCGAGCACATGTCGTGTGCGGACGCTAAGTGGTGGAAACATGTATGAAGAAGTACACCCCTGCAGGGTTAACATAATCTATTTGAATAGTCGCGTCCGTGGTAAAGGACTACTTGGTTGCCTATGCAGTTCATAGACAAGTAAATGGAAACTACTAAAAGCTTCAAGATAAGCGTGAGTGCCGAGGATGGCTCTTCCGTAGGAAGACGGAGGTGGATACTCGGTGGTGTATTGAAGTGGTGAGTAGTGGACTCGTGTGCGCAAAACTATTTCAAGTTGGAGTCTGGTAGGATAGCTTAGCCAAGAGTCAAAGCTGGCTTGCTGCAATAACTCCACCAACCCTTCTTGACAATGTGCATGTATGTAGGATCTGATGTAAGTCTTGCTGAGTACCTTTGTACTCATGTTGCTTTAATTTATATTTTTCAGAAGATGCTACAACCCTTTCCGATGGGTTCTTCGTAGACATTGACATCGATGAGTAGACTAAGGCCCAGGTGGTGATCCTGAGCACGTGAAGGACCATGTAGTATAGCTAGGCTTGCCAAGCCTCTTTTATTTTACTAGTTGTCTGTACCCAGACAAATTACTTCCGTTGTCGGCTTGTATGTTTGTATGACTTGAATGTGGGTCGTGTGACCCGTACTTGTGTGTATGTTATGTATGGCTCTCTGAGCCTTTAAATAAAGTACTTGTGTCGTAGAGTCATGTTGTGATGCCTTGTTGTATTTGCACATATCGAGCATATTGTGTGTATGATTGAAATGCTTGGTATGTGTGGGATCTGACTATCTAGTTGTTTATCTTTAGTAGCCTCTCTTACCGGGAAATGTCTCCTAGTGTTTCCATTGAGCCATGGTAGCTTGCTACTGCTCCGGAACACTTAGGCTGGCCGACATGTGTCCTTCTTCGTTCCTGTGTCTGCCCCTTCTGGGAAATGTCACGCATTGAGTACCGGAGTCCTGTTAGCCCGCTACAGCCCGGTTTACCGGAGTCCTGCTAGCCCAGTGCTACAGCCCGGACCCACTTGCTGATGACCGACACGTTCGATGTTGGGTCATGGATGCCTGTCCCTGTAAGTATGTGCCACTTTGGTTTTACGACTAGTCATGTCAGCCCGGGCTCCTTATCATATGGATGCTAGCGACACTATCATATACGTAAGCCAAAAGGCGCAAACGGTCCTGGGCAAAGGTAAGGCGACACCCGTGGGGAAACTGTGCGTGAGGCCGCAAAGTGATATGAGGTGTTACAGGCTAGATCGATGTGACATTGAGTCGGGGACCTGATATGTTCTTACTTGGAGTGGGTTGATCAAGAGTGGCCACTGTCTTTGAAGATGTGCCTAGCGAAGCTCTGGAGCATGTATGAGGAAGAGAACACACGTAGGCTTAGAGAAAGTCTTGTCAACGCTGAAGCATATTTCAAGATGCGGGATAAAAAGTTGAAGGTGGAGAATGAGCTCAGATTTTTTAAATTAGACTATGCTAAGATGGTGTTGGCGAAGGAGGATACACTTTCCCAGTTGGCCCGTGCAAAACGGGTTCTTACTGAACTGAAAGCAGAGGTGGATAAGATGACGCTGGATGATCTCGATTAGGGAAATGAATATATTGTTCTTATGAAGTTGAACTAGCTATATGTTGTATTGTGTTGTTTTCGTGTATCTACTATACTATGATGTTATAATATATTTATGTGCCTGATATGAAATTGGCAAACAGCTATTCGATATGAAAGTGAATTTGCGTAATACTGGAATTATTAATTGTAAACTAATAAACCTGCTAAATGTGTCATGGACCTTTGCAAACGGTTCTAGCAGTAAAAGCGCTTGCGATGGATAGCCCAATGCCACACAGTTTTCTTCATCAAATCGTGTGTGATATAGTTGATAAAAGCAAACAGTTAACCAAGGCAGATCGTGTGTGATAGTTACATCTTTCACACGCGAGCCTACACATAAAATCGTGTGGAATGTACGTATGAACGGAAAAGTTTTCTCTGGATTGACTGTGTGGGATGTACATAAGAATGGAAACGTATTCCTTGGATTGACTGTGTGTGATATACATACGAATGGAAATGTCTTTCTGGGATTCACCGTGTGGGATGTACATACCTACGGAAATTATTTTCTTGGATTACCGTGTGGGATGTACATACCTACGGAAATTATTTTCTCGGATTACCGTGTGGGATGTACATACCTACGGAAATGATTGGGTTTCGATGCCTCGCCCGATCGCACACGGCCCCAGCCTAGGTCCTAGGAGGGCCTATCCCCGACAATTTCTGGGTCTTGTGGGAAGGACACCCTATCGCACACACTCACTTGGCGACAGTTCCAAATATCGTCCCGAAAAGGGGTTAAAAATCATTTGTTTAGGACCGATGTGCACCAGTGTTGCTTCTAATTTTGTTGAATTCCATCTAGTTACTTTACACATTATACTTGTGAATAAGACACGTGTTCCTTCTTCTAGAACATACAACATCTATCTATCACACCATGTTCTTACATCAAAGTACTACTGTTGTGTAACCTGCAACAATCACTTATCGTAAGACACGTTTGACTTGGCAATGTGATATAGGTTACATCTCGCATTCTTTTCTAGCTTGTACTACTTCTATTTTATTGAAATGGCACTTATGACGAGACAGTTTTAACTTGGTAGAGTGATATTCGTTGCATCTTTCATATGGTGTCTAGCTTTCATTGCTTCTAAGAGCATCTCCACTCGTTCGGCCGCCCAGCACATAGGCCGGCGCTCTTTCGGGCACTCGCCCGGCGCTTTTTAGGCCCTGGGGGCAATCTAGGTCCCAGCCACACCCCCAAGTGCCGCCCCCAAGGCGCGCCAAATTCAAACTTGGTCATTCCCGCTCCCAAAAAATGCCACAAGTCCGGCGATCAGCGGCCCAGTTCGGCAATCACCTTGCCACAGTTCGGCAATCAAATGAAAAGTTCGGCGTACAAAAATAAAGAACACGTGGGCAACGCATGAGACGGCGGGGTCGGCCTCCGGAGTCGGCGGAGTCGGCGTGCGCGGGCTTGGCAGCGCCGGATCGGCTTCGGCTTCTGTGCTGGGCGGCATCGGCGCGGCTTCTATGTTGCTGGGCGTCGTGGAGGCACTCGGGCTTGGTGGCGGCGTCGGCGTGGGCATGGATGTTGGTGGCGCCATCGACGGCAGCTGGTTCAGGATGAGGCCGCGCTCCACCAGGTACCACGCCTTGAGCTACTCGTCATTGCTCTGGAGCATGTCCGCCCCGCCCATCGGGAAAGCCAGGTCGATGTTCCTCTTCTTTGCGGCGACGTTGGTCCGGAGTAGGTCGAGCTTGACGGCGTTGTTTGTCATCAACGCTGACCACTGCGCCTCGGTCTTCTCTTCACGTAGGGCGGACCAGGCCTGTGCGTCGGCGAGGCAATGCTCAATGGACTCTTGCACTCGTGTGGTAGCCGAGTCGACGTGTTTCCCCTTCTTGGCCCCTTTGTTGCCTTCCGGGCGCCCGTCGCCCGCACCAGGTGTCGGCGCATCCGGCATGTAGGTCTCCTCGGCCTTGGCGAGGGTGCGCCGGGTATTCGGCCACTTCTCGCACTTGTCAATATGCTTGAAGACGTGGAGGTACTTTAAATCTTGGTCGCTGCTATCCTGGCGATACATGGCGAACATCCGCAGCAGCTGCGCCGAGGAACAAACAGTTGGCTGCGCACACGGCGAAAAAAAGTGGGAGACTGGCGTGCCATACCTGATCCTCCATGCTGGCACCGCTCTCCGGGTGAGCCGCGATCTCCTCGATGATCCCATGCCATTTGTTGCATGCCGTTTGGATGAGCCCCCAATGGTTCAACATTGCCTTCGACCCGCGCTGCATGTAGACGCCTTTGAACTAGGGGTCGACGAGATTGCGCTAGTCAAACTCGGCCTTGATGCTCTCTCAATACGTGTTGATGCTCTGGTTCGTGCCAGTGATCGGGTGGAGGCAGACGACTTTCCACACTTCGGCGAGGCACCCCTGCTCCTTGGACGCCCACTTGATGCGCGGCTCGCTGGTCCTGGCCACCCCCTTCTTCTTCTTCCATTTCCTCGCCGGAGCAGGTGCCGGCTCCTCCTCCTCCACCTCTGGCTCCTCCTCGCCGTAGTCGAGCTCGCCGTCCATGCCGCTGTTGAGGTCCATTGTGTCATCTTGGGCAGTGAACCCTAGGGAGGCGGAGGCGGCGACCGATCCGGCCGTGATGATGGCGTCCATGTCAGCCCCCGTCGCGTTGGTGTCGCCGAGATGCGACGAGGAGGCTTGTGAGAAGGACAGCACGCCACGGCGGAGGCGTTGAGTCTAAACATTTGGATCTGAACATTCATGACACAATAAAGAAAATTACATTGAGAAATATGCTAGGTAGCATTCCACATCAAAAATTCTATTTTTATCATTTACCTACTCGAGCACGAGCAGAAATTAAGCTTGGGGATGCTTGATACGTCTCCAACGTATCTATAATTTTTTATTGTTCCATGCTATTATATTACCTGTTTTGGATGTTTATAGGCTTTATTATACACTTTTATATTATTTTTGGGACTAACCTATTAACCGGAGGCCCAGCCCAAATTGTTGTTTTCTTGCCTATTTAAGTGTTCCGAAGAAAAGGAATATCAAACGGAGTCCAAGCGGAATGAAACCTTCGGGAGAGTTATTTTTTGGAACGGAAGCAATCCAGGAGACTTGGAGTAGACGTCAGGGCAGCTTCGAGGTGGCCACGAGGCAGGGAGGCGCGCCCTACCCCCCTGGGCGTGCCCCCCACCCTCATGGGCCCCTCGTGGCTCCCCTGACCGACTTCTTTCGCCTATATATGTCCATATACCCTAAAAACATCAGGGAGCACAATAGATCGGGAGTCCCGTCGCCACAAGCCTCTATAGCCACCAAAAACCAATCGGGACCCTGTTCCGGCACCCTGCCGGAGGGGGGATCCCTTGCCGGTGGCCATCTTCATCATCCCGGCACTCTCCATGACGAGGAGGGAGTAGTTCACCCTCGGGGCTAAGGGTATGTACCAGTAGCTATGTGTTTGATCTCTCTCTCCTGTTCTTGATTCGGCACGATCTTGATGTATCGCGAGCTTTGCTATTATAGTTGGATCTTATGATGTTTATCCCCCTCTACTCTCTTGTGATGAATTGAGTTTTCCCCTTGAAGTTGTCTTGTCGGATTGAGTCTTTAAGGATTTGAGAACACTTGATGTATGTCTTGTCGTGCTTATCTGTGGTGACAATGGGATATTCACATGATCTACTTGATGTATGTTTTGGTGATCAACTTGCGGGTTCACCTTGTGAACTTATGCATAGGGGTTGGCACACGTTTTTGTCTTGACTCTCCGGTAGAAACTTTGGGGCACTCTTTGTGTTCGTTGAATAGATGAATCTGATATTGTGTGATGCATATCGTATAATCATACCCACGGATACTTGAGGTGACATTGGAGTATCTAGGTGACATTAGGGTTTTGGTTGATTTGTGTCTTAAGGTGTTATTCTAGTACGAACTCTATGATAGATCGAACAGAAAAAATAGCTTCGTGTTATTTTACTATGGACTCTTGAATAGATCGATCAGAAAGGATAACTTTGAGGTGGTTTCGTACCCTACAATAATCTCTTCATTTGTTCTTCTCTATTAGTGACTTTGGAGTGACTCTTTGTTGCATGTTGAGGGATAGTTATATGATCCAGTTATGTTATTATTGTTCAGAGAACTTGCACTACTGAAAGTATGAACCCTAGGCCTTGTTTCGAAGCATTGCAATACCGTTTACGCTCACTTTTATCTTTAGTTACCTTGCTGTTTTTATATTTTCAGATTACAAATACCAATATCTACCATCCATATTGCACTTGTATCACCATCTCTTCGCCGAACTAGTGCACCTATACAATTTACCATTGTATTGGGTATGTTGGGGACACAAGAGACTCTTTGTTATTTGGTTGCAGGGTTGTTTGAGAGAGACCATCTTCATCCTACTCCTCCCACGGATTGATAAACCTTAGGTCATCCACTTGAGGGAAATTTGCTATTGTCCTACAAACCTCTGCACTTGGAGGCCCAACAACGTCTACAAGAAGAAAGTTGTGTAGTAGACATCACTCATGATCAAGATATGCAAGCTCAAAACAATGTTATATCTGCGCTCCAGACACAAGTCCATTCCCTAACAGAGACCCTTTGTGAAACAAGGACAACCATTGTTCGATGTTGTCAAGATATGCATGGTTTTGAAACCGGACTATCAGACATTTGCTGTGTTGTTCAGGAGCCTAGGAGAAATGAAGGCCAAGGTTATGGTGCTCCATCGGACAATACAGCATGAAAACGTAACAGTCGGGTCAAATGAACTGAGCTTCTGAACTTCTGATGGTGCATTTATCTGCCAGACTGTTAACTTTTATGCCAACCTTCCTTTTATTTTATGGTTGTAATTTATTTTGTTGCGATACAAAATTTGTTCTTAACGTGCAGCCACCTGATACGTCTCCAACATATCTATAATTTTTGATTATTCCATGTTGTTATATTGTCAATCTTGGATGTTTTACAATCATTTATAGCCATTTTATATCATTTTTGGTACTAACCTATTGACATAGTGCCAAGTGCCAGTTGCTAGTTTTCCTTGTTTTTTACATCACACAAAATCAATATCATATGGAGTCCAAATGCCCCGAAACATTACGGAGGATTTTTATGGGCCAGAAAGAACACAACGGTCCCTACCTGCGCCTGGGGGTGCCCCGAGGGAGGCACAACCCACCAGGGCGCACTGTTGACGCTGGAACGCGTCACACGAACACGTCGATGTGTACCCGCGGCGCTGAGGGAGATGCTCCGCAACTCACACCGCGGGAGGCCGACTTCCAGCACGATACGCAAGACAGCAAGCCGGCGCTTTTGGGACCAGAATCCCCGCTCGCCCGGGAGGGACCCCGTCAGGGCTCGCGGCGACGATTGGCTGCTCGAGGTCGGTCTTACCGCCCCTGGAGCCTCGTGGATTCGCAGCCTCCAATCTTAAAGAACGGCGAAGAACGAGAAGAAAGATACAAGGGGAGAGATAAAAGTAGATGAACACGGAAAAGTAGTAGATTGATTGATCGATTGTGTGTTGTTCAATCGGCCGTCACCCCCAACATATATAAGAGGCGGCTAGACTTCCCGTACAAGAAAAGGATTCATCTAGGCTTTCCTTACAATAAAATTGCATCAATTCACGTTCAAAACACTAGTCAAATTCGGACTGGTTTTATCCGAACTTTCCAAAACGGTTCGGTTTACAACCTGGCTGCACCTTGCGGGTCATGTTTGAGGCCGTAAACGACCTCGGATGGAAACGAGTCCAAAAGCAATCTTGACTGTTTCGACGAGACGAAAAACTTTCATGTTGAACGATTTTTTATCAGAGGTCATCTTGAGGGTCAAATAGCTCGCGCAAAACGGACTGTGACGCAAAACACCCGTCCCTCGCGCTACCCATCAGACATGGCGTCTAGTGGTGCGCGCCATACTTCGCCTCCTGGCAGGGCTCCATTACGATGGATCTAACTTTTGCATACGAACTCGGATTGGAACAACGTTTATATCGAAATTGATCGTTTCGACGAGACGAAGACAATCTGTGTAGATCATTTTTCCATACGAGGCTGTCTTGAGGGCATAATGAGCCGAATAGTGTTTTGAATACAAAATCTCAGTATTTCAAACACAACTTCGGCCTTCGAGATGAGATCGGATGGTGATGACCCAAACTTCAAAGATGTTTATATCGACAACACGGAACTTCTTTATGTAGATCACTTCTTCATTTGAGGACATATTAATTAAGTTCTTGACCGTGCCAAAATCTGGTGTCAACACATGCCCCCCTGTTTTTCGGCAAAGCTAGCGTGCCGAAAAATAACTTGTATCATGTTTGTTCTCAGGACGATGTCAACACTCCATCGGCCATTTACAGTTTCTTAGGGCGATAATTATATATCAGCCATGTTTATGCTAAGGGTGATAGTTATTTATCGGCCATGTCTTTCTTAGGACGATAGTGAATATATCGGCCATTGCCTATCTAGGCTTCTTGCCACACACTTGGGTGATATTTCTTTAAATATTTGCCATTGAGAGCTCGAGGTAATAATATGCCTTGTACGGATTCCACCAAATATGAGTTTGCGGGAACCAGTCTTGTAATCTTAAAAGGACCTTCCCAACTTGGAGACCACTTCCCAAATTTTCTATCTTTTGAACCAATTGGTAGAATCAACTTCCACACAAGATCGCCAACTTGAAAATTCTTCAACTTGACCTTCTTATTGTAAGCTCTTGCCACCCTCAACTCATCTCTCTCTATGGCATTCAAAGCAGACAAACGTTTATCGGCGACTTCATCAATATTGTCCATCATCAAGTTATAGAAGTCCACCGCCGATAAATCATTTTGTTTGGCTATTCTCAAAGCATTCAAATTCACTTCCACTGGTAAAACGGCCTCTTGACCATATACGAGCTCATACGGAGTTACCTTTGTAGCACCATGCCTTGAGATCCTATGTGCCCACAAAGCTTCGGACAGTAGCTCATGCCATCTCCTTGGATTATCCTCAATCTTCTTCTTGATGAGATTGATTAATATTTTATTACTAGACTCAGCTTGTCCATTGGCTTGGGCATAATATGGAGAGGAATTGAGCAACTTTATCTTATATGATTCAGCAAATTCTCTGACTTGATGTGACATAAAGGATGAACCTTGGTCCGTAGTTAATGTTTGCGGTATGCCGAATCTATGAATAATATGCTCAGTTATGAATTGAATTACCTCTGTATGCGTCATGTTTCTTAGTGGCATTGCTTTAGACCATTTAGTGAAATAATCAGTTGCCACCAACACGAACCGATGCCCCTTTGAAGAAGAAGGATGAATCTCTCCAATAAAGTCCAATCCCCAACCTCTAAAAGGCCACGGCTTGATAAGAGGATGTAACATAGCAGCGGGAGCTAACTGAATATCACCAAACTTTTGACAAGCTTCATGTCCTTTATAGTACCTGAAGCAATCATTAACCATCGTCGGCCAATAAAACCCAGCACGTCGTAATAACCATTTCATCTTGGGAGCCGACTGATGAGTGCCACAAATACCTTCATGGACCTCTCCCATAGCAACTCTCGCTTGGTCCACGTCCAAGCACTTTAAAAGAACATCATCAACCGTTCGGTGATAGAGATCATCATCTCTCATTGTGTATTTGAAAGCCATATGCCGAACAGTCCTGTCCACCCTTTTAGTAGGATCACACAAATAATCAATAATGGGTTTCCTCCAGTCTTCATTTTCTCCTGCATTAAATATTTCATTAGTGGCCGAAACAGTGGGCTTCGGTTCGGCCTCCCCTATGTTGGCAAGACTAGACATTGGCCTTTGAGAAATATGAAACATGCCACGATCAACATCATAGCCGGATGCTTGTTGTGCCAACTCATTTGCTCTCCAATTGTCATGTCTAGATATATGAGCAATGCTAAAATAATCCAAATTAGAAATTATATCTAGACATTTATCAAGATAAACATTAAGTGATTCGTCAAAACATTGAAAGACTTTGGATATTTGTTGCACTACTAATAACGAATCACCAAAAGCCTCAATATGTGTAGCACCTATGGCAAACAACATCTCTAAGCCGAATAACAATGCTTCATATTCGGCTTGATTATTTGTGCAAAAGTATTCTAAGTGGCATGAGGCTTCAAAAACAGCACCATGAGGAGATATACAAACAATACCAACACCTTGGCCATTGCTACAAACTGAGCCATCAAAATATAATCTCCATGGTACTAATGAGACAAGGTTTATATCGATATCATGCTTGTCATCAATCCGATGCTCAACAATAAAATTAGCAACAATTTGGCCTTTCATGGATTTCAGAGATTCATAAGCCAAATCATATTCAATTAAAGCATAAGCCCACTTGCCAATTCTACCACTAAGAATTGGCCTATGAAACATGTATTTGATGACATCGGTTTGACAAGCTATAATGCAAGTACTAGGCACTAGATAATGTCTCAATTTTGTGCAAGCATAACATAAGCATAAGCATAATTTCTCAATAAATGTATACCTTGTCTTAGCATCCAACAACCGTCGGCTCAAATAAGTAATAGCATGCTCCTTTCCTTCGGTCTCTTGAGTCAAAACAGCACCAATAACACCTTCCTCCGCTGCAACGTAAAGTCTAAATGGCTCCATGTGCCTAGGCGCTTTCATAACCGGAGGAGTGCACAAATATTTCTTAATCATATCAAATGCCTCTTGCTGTTTTGCCCCCCAAGTAAAATCAACATCATTCTTTAACCGAAGGATAGGAGTAAATGCATCAACCTTCCCTGATAGATTAGCTATGAACCTCCTCAAATAATTGACCTTTCCAAGGAATTTTTGCATATCTCTCTTGCATGTTGGAGTCTCTACTTTCTGTATAGCTTCTATCTTTTTGGGATCAATTTCCACGCCATCTTCATGAATAATGAAACCCAGAAACTTCCCAGCCGATACACCAAAGGCACACTTCAAAGGATTCATTTTCAGCCCATATTTCTTCATTCTTTCAAAAGCCAAACGCAAATCGGCTAAGTGAGATTCGAAAGCATCTGATTTGATAACAATATCATCAATATAAACCTCAAGTATAACACCAAGTAAATCATGAAAAATTAAATTCATAGCCCTTTGATACGTGGCACTGGCATTTTTTAATCCAAAGGTCATCACTGTCCACTCAAATAAACCAAGAAAACCGGGACATCGAAAAGCCGTTTTGGACATGTCCTCTTCGGCCATAAAAATCTGGTTATACCCCGCATTACCATCAAGAAAGCTAATGACCTTATGTCCAGAAGCATCATTAATAAGCATATCGGCTATTGGCATGGGATACTCATCTTTAGGTGTAGCTCCATTCAAATCTCTGAAATCAATGCACACCCTCAACTTGCCAGAGCCTTTCTTCTCTACTGGTACAATGTTAGAAATCCACTCGGCATACCTGCAAGGTCTAATAAAATTAGTTTTAAGCAAACGACCGATCTCTTCTCTGATTCGGTCATACGTTTTTGGATTAAACTTTCTGGCTGATTGCTTGTATAGTCTAAAACCGGCCTTTATAGGTAAACGATGCTCCACTAGCTCTCGGCTTAAACCCGACATCTCATGATATTCCCATGCAAAGCAACAAACATATTCTTTCAATAGCTCGATCAACTTAGCCTTATGATCGGCTCTTAAATTTTCGTTTACAAATGTCGGCCTAGGAATTGGACCATCTCCTATATCTATCTCTTCTAATGGATCGGCCGATGTAAAACCTTGTCCTAACTTATCCATATCATCTAACTCTTCTATGGACTCATACATATCGTTCTTATTGGACCGATATTCTACAAGACGCTTTTGTAACCACTCTGAGTTAGGATCCATTTAAATACATCATACCTTGGAGCCGATTATCGCCAACCGGCTTTAAAGAAACGGGCACGAAACCACTTTTTGTGGCGCTAAGAAAATCATATTCTGATAAGTCACGCCCCATCAAGCAAGTAGCATTGGGATGTTGCCAATCCACCGATGCATCGGCCAAAGCAACACAAGCCGAATTATCCGCATGAATGACTTCTACTTCATCATCAACCCATTGAATCAAAAACTGGTGCATAGTAGATGGAACGCATTGGTTCGCATGAACCCAATCGCGGCCTAATATCACATTGTAGTTACCTTGCACCTCGGCGACAAAGAATGTGGTAGCCAAAGTTTTGCTTCCCACCGTAAGCTCCACATACATCACACCTTTGGCTTCAGTTTCTCTTTGCCTTCAAATCCATTAAGCACCATGTTGGTCTTTATTAACTCTTCATCACGCAGCCCCAATTTTTTGAAGACCGAGTATGGCATAAGATTCACCACAGCACCACCATCGACAAGCATTCTAGCAACCGGCGATCCATTAATATGACCTTTAAGGAATAATGGCTTCAAGTGCGTCACCGGTTCTTTTGGCTTCTCGAATATAGCATTTTTAGGACCAAAATCTAGCTGAGTTACTTCCCCTTCTTCATCTATAGCACGAAATTCAGCGGGTAAGTAATACACCATATTAATATCCATACCTTCATGAACTGGTGTAGACTCATAATCAAGCATTTCATCTCCTTCCGCAAGCATGTCCACTGACTCCGAAATATCTTCAAGGGAAGAGGAAGTAGTAGGCAAAGTGGACGATGTAATAGTAGCCGCATCATCCTCTGTTAGTGGTGTAGGTGTTGCTATGATCAATGCAGAAGCTGCAATGTTTTCCTTTTGCTTTGGCCTCCACACTTGTTTTGGGGGTACCATGGGACGGCTTTCATTGAATAATTTATCCCTTAGCTTTTCTGCTTCTTGTTCCTCCTTCTCATGACTCCTCATGCGCTGCAATCTCCTTTTTTGCACCTTGGTCAGACCGGAAGGACACCACTTAGGCTGAGTATATTTTGGATCCCTCGACTTGGCCTTGCTTATGCTAGCTTCATGATCATTAGCCATGGGGCCTTGCTGGACCGCAGCCACATCTTTATTAGAATCAGCCGAATTATCAACAATAATCGGCTCTTTGATTATTAATTCTTTAGTGCCTATCATAATAGTTTCACCACTAGCATTCTTCTCCTTTTGCTTGCTAGGCTCAGAAATTTCAGCACTTGGTGATTTGGCATGCCACACTTGTCGGTTGACCCTTTTTTGATTATCTTGCATTGGCCGATTGACACCATTGTTCAAACGGCCTCGTGTGGGATAAGAAAGTCTCTCATGAACGGGCCTCCTTGGTTCTGCCCAACCCGGATGAAAAGCATAAGGGGCCATTGGGGGCTGCCCCCATCCCCCATTGAAGCCTCCCATGTTGTATGGTGCATAGGGGGCGGCACCATCCATGGTCCTAGTGCCCATGACCCATATGGACTTGCGTGATGATGAGATTCTTCCCTCGGAGGTGATCTCGAGCGCTTCAAATTTGATGACCGGTTAGAGCTAGAACCGGCCGCTTGATTGGCATACTTGGACAACAGCATATCAAAAGTTGGCTTGATTCTCTTGCGCTGCACTTTAGCTTCATTCGTCTTCCACTTGCCAACCTCTGGACTCTTGGGCTTAACAAATTTGACATGAGTGTTCTCTTACACTTGTGGTTGCCCCCCGAGTGTAGGATTCTTGATGGTGATTTTGATTATCTCCTTGCCACCGGGTTGCTTGTCAAGCACAACCTGTCTCCCCAAGACCTGGTCGCCCTCCTTGTCTTTCCTGGGCTCACCAACAATGACATTAGCTTTATTAGCAGATTCGGCAACCTCCGGCCGAATGAGTAGTTTCTTCCTCTCCAACTCCATGGTATTCATTGGAAAGGGCTGTTTATCAACTTGCATCTCAGAAAAGTTCAATCGTCCGTCATTAATGGCCGATTGTATCTGCCGTCGAAAAACATTGCAATCATTAGTAGCATGAGAAAAAGAATTATGATACTTGCAATAAGCGCGCCGTTTCAGCTCTTCAAACGGCAGTAAAGTATGAGATATTCTAATAATCTTAGCCTGCAGCAAAGCATCAAATATTCTATCACACTTAGCAATGTTAAAAGTAAACTTCATCTCTTCATCACGATTCTTATGAATCAGTTTTAGATCATTGCAAGTAAAGGGTTTGGCCTTAGACGGCCAAACAAATTCAGTAGCAAAAACATCACCCTCATCGTCCGAGTGATCACTATCATATTCCACCATATTCATCTTTGGACGACTGGTTTTGTATCTATGCACTTCTCTGAGGTCTTTGCTTCGGCTTTCCTGAGCCAAAGCCCTTTGTAAGACTTGGTTGATATTTAAGAACTCATACCCTTCTAGCTTTTCTCTAATGGGAGTCCTCAAACCACTCAGCACTAGGTCTGCTAAGTCTCTCTTGGTTATCACCAAACTAAAACACCGGTTTTTTGTTTCTCTGAATCTCTTGAAGTAATCGGAGACCGATTCATCATGCTTTTGTTTAACCGATGTTAGATGTGACAATTTGAGTTTGTTGTCGCCGCTATAAAAGTGATCATGAAACTTCTGCTCTAGCTGCGACCAAACCCGAATGGAACCATGTGGTAAAGAAGAAAACCATGAAAATGCGGTGCCAGTTAATGATAAAGGAAATAAACGCACTTTCAATTCATTCAATGAGCCTGCCTCACCCAATTGTGCTAAATATTGAGTAACATGCTCCCATGTGGTTTTTGTGCCTTCTCCATTAAATTTAACAAAATCTGGAATTTTATATCCTGGAGGGCACTGGATGGCATCAAAGTACTCGGGGTACGGCTTTTGGTAAATCCGATTCCGAGGTAACTCAACTCCAAAATTCTCTCGAAGCATCTTAGCCATCTCCTCTCTAAGATTAGCTAGACCATCATCCATCGTGGACGATGAAGCTTGTGGCAGTGGCATAGGAGGAGTAGGGTTACTAGCTGTAGGTAGGAATTGTGGCATGTATGTCGACCCATAATTTAGTAGTGGTCGAGTGGTTGTAGCTGTAGGTAGGGTTTGGTTCGGTGTTGCCACCGAACCTGGCATGCTTATAATAGGGTTGATGGGTGCAGTCACAATCTGATTTATTTGGGTAGGATAATAAGCCATCGGCACGGGAGGCGCCGATGCAATAGGTAAAGCCAGATTAGGGTTTTGCACACTAGCAGCTACACCATCGTTACCACTAGACGATTGAGATGTATTCTTCTGAGCATTAGTATTTTCTATGAAAGTTTGATAGACAAGATTGTTACCATTAGCAATACGACTTTCAATCTCAGCCCACTGCTCAGGAGAAAAGGCAGTACTTACAGAGGGTTTAACCTGCTCGGCTTGAAGAGGAGGGAACTTGATTTCTTCAATCGGAGTGATGTTGCCTTGGCGATCCTTCTTGAACTTTGCAAGGAACTCCTGCAAGTCCTTCTCCTCCCGCGCCTTCTTGTACTCCTCATAGACTTCACGATGATCGGCCGATATCTCATCAAGACTGGGCTTAATGATGTTATCTGCGTCTACCTCAGATGGCATGGGAAGATCAGACATGGGGATGATAAGGATTGATCTTGATTCCCCAACGGAGTCGCCAAAAAGTGTGTTGACACTGGAACGCGTCACACGAACATGTCGATGTGTACCCGCGGCACCGAGGGAGATGCTCCGCAAGTCACACCGTGGGAGGCCGACTTCCAACGCGATACGCAAGACAGCAAGCCGGCGCTTTTGGGACCAGACGCCCCACTCGCCCGAGAGGGACCCCGTCAGGGCTCGCGGCGACGATTGGCTGCTCGAGGTCGGTCTTGCGGCCCCTGGAGCCTCATGGATTCGCAGCCTCCAATCTTGAAGAACGACGAAGAACGAGAAGAAAGATACAAGGGGAGAGATAAAAGTAGATGAACACGGAAAAGTAGTAGATTGATTGATCGATTGTGTGTTGTTCAATCGGCCGTCACCCCCAACATATATAAGAGACGGCTGGACTTCCCGTACAAGAAAAGGATTCATCTAGGCTTTCCTTACAATAAAATTGCATCAATTCACGTTCAAAACCCTAGTCAAATTCGGACTGGTTTTATCCGAACTTTCCAAAACAGTTCGATTTACAACCTGGTTGCACCTTGCGGGTCATATTTGAGGCAGCAAACGACCTCAGATGGAAACGAGTCCAAAAGCAATCTTGACTGTTTCGACGAGATGAAAAACTTTCATGTTGAACGATTTTTTATCAGAGGTCATCTTGAGGGTCAAATAGCTCGCGCAAAACGGACTGTGACGCAAAATACCCGTCCCTCGCGCTACCCATCAGACATGGCGTCTGGTGGGGCGCGCCATACTTCGCCTCCTGGCAGGGCTACATTTCGATGGCTCTAACTTTTGCATACGAACTCGGATTGGAACGATTTTTATATCGAAATCAATCATTTCGACGAGACGAAGACAATCCGTGTAGATCATTTTTCCAGACGAGGCTGTCTTGAGGGCGTAATGAGCCAAATAGTATTTTGAATACAAAATCTCAGTATTTCAAACACAACTTCGGCCTTCGAGATGAGATCGGATGGCGATGACCCAAACTTCAAAGATGTTTATATCGACAACACGGAACTTTTTTATGTAGATCACTTCTTCATTTGAGGACATATTAATTAAGTTCTTGACCGTGCCAAAATCTGGTGTCAACACGCACCAGGAGGCCCAGGCGCGCCCTGGTGGGTTGTGCCCACCTCGGGTGCCCCCGGACCGCCTCTTTCCTCTATAAATACCCCAATATTCCAAAAACCCTAAAAGAGTCGACGAAATATTCATTCGGCCGCCGCAGAGTCCAGAACCACCAGATCCAATCTAGACACCATCTTGGATGGGGTTCACCACCTCCATTGGTGCCTCTCCGATGATGCGTGAGTAGTTCTTTGTAGACCTTCGGGTCCGTAGTTAGTAGCTAGATGGCTTCCTCTCTCTCGCTGGATTCTCAATACAATGGTCTCTTGGAGATCCACATGATGTAACTCTTTTGCGGTGTGTTTGTTGGGATCATTGAACTTCGAGTTTATGATCAGATCTATCTTTTTATATCCATGAAAGTTATTTGAGTTTCTTTGATCTCTTATATGCATGATTGCTTGTAGCCTCGTATTTTTTCTCCGGTATTTGGTTTTTGTTTGGCCAACTTAATCTATTTATCTTGCAATGGGAAGAGGTGCCCAGTAGTGGGTTCGATCTTACGGTGCTTGATCCCAGTGACAGAAAGGGAAACAACACGTATGTATCGTTGCTACTAAGGATAAAACGATGGGGTCTATCTCTACATAGATAGATCTTGTCTACATCATGTCATCGTTCTTATTGCATTACACCGTTTCTCCATGAACTTAATACACTAGATGCATGCTGGATAGTGATCGATGTGTGGAGTAATAGTAGTAGATGCAGGCAGGAGTCGGTCTACTATCTTGGACGTGATGCCTATATAATGATCATTGCCTGGATATCGTCATAATTATTTGAAGTTCTATCAATAGCCCAACAATAATTTGTTCACCCACCGTTTGCTATTTTACTCGAGAGAAGCCACTAGTGAAACCTACGGCCCCCAGGTCTTCTTTCCCATATATTTGCCTTTGTGATCTACTTTTTCCTTGCATTTATTTTTAGATCTATTAAACCAAAAATACAAAAATACTTTGCTGCACTTTATTTTATTTGCAATCGATTTATTCAATCTATTACAACTTTCTCCCGTCCACGCACACTTGAGGTGCCGTACCCCGAAAGGGATTGACAACCCCTTTAACACGTCGGGTTGCGAGTGGTTGTTATTTGTGTGTAGGGGTTGTTTATGTTGTGTTGCTTGGTTCTCCTACTGGTTCGATAACCTTGGTTTCATATCTGAGGGAAATACCTACCGCCGTTGTGCTGCATCATCCCTTCCTCTTTGGGGAAATACCGACGTAGCTTCAAGCGACATCACCACCGGCTGAAGAAAACAGCAAGCCATTTTTGTAGGGTGTTCCCTATATTTGCACTGGTGGCGAAATTTGATGCCCAGTGGATGTAATGTGTGCAATCGCCTTAATAGCCTAGCGCTAGTTTTGTTTCCCTGGTTTGCTAGTGGCCGCAACAACCATGGGCCATATACGGACCATGGTAACCTTGACCCTGCTACAGGCTGTAGGATCAATGGGCCTCCTACGGGCCGTCGGATAAATGGGCCTCCAACGGGCCGTAGAATCTATGGCCTCGGGCCCTCGGATAAATGGGTCCACATGGGCCGTAACCGGGCGTAATTGGTATCAGGCCAGCACGGTAACGGGTCATTAACAGGCCGGAAGACAGCAAAGGCTTAATTCTGTCACAGGCATAATGGGTCGTTAATGGGCCAGAATATAGGACGGGCTGGAAACGGCGCAATGGGTTAACAGGCCACAAACGGGCCGATTCTATCCACGGCCGAATTTGGCCCATTAAGGGAACGGGCTGGAAGTAATCGAGGGCCGGAAAGGAGCCCAAGAACGTATGGCATGTCAGTAGGCCGAAAGCTAACACGGGCTGGAAACGGCCCATGTGAATCATGCGCCGTTAATGGGCACAAAGAAATTTACTATACATTATACGCTAGAGTCATCGTGGGCCACTAAAGAGCCTTAAAATACGAAAGGCCACATATGGGCCGAAAGACGTCGTGGGCCATACATGGGCCAAAAGTGAAACGGGCTAGTGTTATATTCGATGGCCCGCATGACGTTCTTGGGCCGATTTCGGGAAGGTCATAACGGGCCATGAGTTACCTGGCCAAAAATGGGCTATTTGCAAACAGACCGTTAACAAGCATTTCATGGGCCGGCCCGCTAACTTTTGACCAAGTCAAACGGGTCGGCCTTTGTAAGCTAAATGGGCCAGTGGTGGGCCGTTGCACGTGTCGACATATCATAGCGCCTATCTGACCCAATGATGAGCTGACACGTGTTTCCTGCGGCCAATGAGAATTTTACATGTGGAAAATCGCCATTGGTCCGGGCTGTTAACGGGTTATCGGATCCAAAACCGGACCCGATAGCCTAACGGCGACCCGTTACGGTGGATGCCACGTGTCGGTTACCCTTGACGAAAGCACTTCCATGACGCGTCATTTATCGTCATGGAAGTGAACACTTCCGTGATGATAATTTTGGTATTGTCATAGAACACTTCTACGACAGCACAGGTATGACTATCTTGATTCTGTCATAAAACCGTCATGGATGTACATGCATGACAGAAAACATGACCTATTGTGGCAAACACATATCATCACGAAAGTGTATTTTTTTTTGTAGTACACCCACGTGAAGTCTCTGCCCGTTAGTACCACCCACATGAAGTCTCCACATACATCCAGTTTACCAGAAAAGATGCATCAAGGAGGCTTGTTCTAATGACACTGAGATTCGAGCTTTTCCAAAATTTTCTTTGTTTTGCCTGAATTTCCTTTTAATGGATATATGCTACTCCCTCTGTTCACTTTTATAAGATCTTGTAGATGTTTCAGACACTGTACAAAACAGCTCAATTTCACTTGTCTGAAATGATTTATAAAAGTGAACGGAGGGAGTACCTAGTTTCGTCTTGGCATTCTCATTCTTCATACAACCTGTTTGCACCACATGCATTCATAACAACCAATGATTTGGCTACAAACTGGCATCAGCCGACTCACTACCACCACCAGGCCCGGCCCATAGGCCGGGCAAACGGGGCGCCCACCCTGGGCCTCCATAAGGCAGGGGCCCCAGCCCAGCTAGTATTTCCACTATAGTACTTAGGAGGCCCAATAAACACAACGAGCGGATTCAGCATCTTCCGGTCAGCCCGTGCTCCTCGACTCCTCCTCTTCCCCAAATCCGACTCCCATAACTGCATGTTGTTCCCGTGCGTCTTGCCGTCTTCGATTCCGAGGTCGCCGCTGGCCATTAATGAGACTGAAGGCGCAAATCTGCTCCCCAATCGGATCTCCTTCCTTTCTCGATGTTCTACTCTTTCCCCATCAGCTAGATGTTGGAGAGACGGTACCTGTTTTTTTCTTCCTGTCCATAATCATGTTCATCCTCAATTAAATAACCCTGCCCTCTCAGAGATTACATATCTGCTTTGCCTGCTGCCCTGCATAGTTCTTCTTCTATAGTTCATCTCTTTGGTGGATACACGTGTGGAAGAGTGCTTAGGAGTCGGGGGATTAGGATAACTGGAGAAGGGGGGGAGGTCGTTAGTGTTGACTACTATTGACTACTACGTACAACATGTGGATCTGCTGATCAGCTCACCTACATCCACATCAAAATCCAGGTGCGTGTGTTCCCTGTATTAATTGTTTTATGCTGCTTTTTCTTATTTAGTGAATGTCCTCTAGAAAGTATTTATCTGGCAGTAATAAAAGGAAGAAACAAAGAAAATAGATGAAGAGGTAAAATCCTTAAGGCCTTGTTCGGTTGAGGCGGTTTTGGAAGGGGATTGGCAGGGATTGAGGGGGATTAGATCCCCTACAAGCCAAAATCCCCTCCAATCCACTCCAATCCTCTTGAGAGGAGGTTTAAACGAACAAGGCCTAAGGGAGCACTTGACAAAATTTTCAGAACTTGTATTGACACTAGTGCAGAACCGGGCATTAGCACCAGTTCGTAAGGCCCTTTAGTGCCGGTTACATAACCGGCACTAAATTGTGGTCACTAAAGGCCCCCCCCTTTAGTACCGGTTCAGCACGAACCGGTGCTAAAGGGCAACCATGTGGCACGAGCCAGCTCCGGGGGCCTGGAGCCCTTTAGTACCGGTTGGTAATACCAACCGGTACTATAAGGTTTGGGGGGTTTTTTAGTTTTATGATTTCTTTTTCATTTAATTTTGTGTTTCCATTTTAATTCTTTTTCGTTTGCTGGTATTTTACGATACTACACATTGTACACGTTACGCATATATATATATATATATATAATAGAATTTCTATAGTAGAACCAATCATCGAGTTCAACATGATTGTCATGATATTATAAGCATTCATATATAACACCACAAAAGCAAATCACTTAAGTTCAGAACGAAGAACACGGACATGAAAGGACAAGTACTAATTAAGAGCAGCATGAAGAACTAGCTGAATCACTCCTGCTAGCTACTCTCTCTCTCTCTGGTAAAATAGCATAGAACATGTATAGCTCTCCTGATTGATCATACTGGAGCATGCCGATGAACCTGTCTCCTAATCGTGGGCTGCGCTTCTCATTGCTGCCCCCTAGTACTTCTCTGCAATCATTAACAATTTTCCTCCAATCTTTCACTATTAAGCATTCATCGCTTCTAGAAATCCTGAATGCATTCATGTGCAATGCAGGATATCTTGGCCGTAAGCTAACAATTGACATCTGACCTTTAGTCTCGATCCCCTGAGGCACAACTGTCATCGGGAGTCCCTGTTGAAGAACATCGTATAGTACTTAATTAATATACTTAGCAATGAAAGTTTAGCAAAAAAAATATGTATGCAAAATATGCACTGAGGACAAAAAATAAATATCTTATCATCATTCCTAAATAGATGTGACTGTAGTTTAATACCATCACTATTGGTCGCACGTTTTGAGTACTAACATTTCTAAGTGCAGGAAGAAAATTTGTCTTGACAGTATGAAGATCCTCAAGCCATGAAACATAATGACTTATCTCCTCGCAGTTTAGTTCAGCTTCGGGACAGTAGTAGGTCCTGTCTACCAAGCGCCGGACATGTTTGGTTGAATGGAGATAAGCTGTCAATAGAAATTAGTTGTCAGTTATTTTTGAAATAAGCAATATCAAAGACAAAAATATAGTTGAGAAGAACTCACATAATGGTAGAACTGGAGGCGTCTGCACATCGACCCATATGTCTCTATTACCTTCAATATCATCTTCCAGACGAATATCAAAGGTGATAACCATACCAGGCTCAAATGCATAAGCCTTGCATAGTGCTTGCCAAGTTTTGCATTCAAAATAGGTGTACGTGTGTGTATTGTATACTTTGACGTTGAAAGTATAACCATCATGCTCAGTTTTCAGGTAAGCTCTCTTTACCTCCATAGTTTCCATATCTTTGAAACCTATCTTATCCAAGACAAAAATTCTTGCATGGCAGGGGATGCGCTAGTAGAATAGTGAAAATTAAAAATTATAAGTCAGGCAAATGAAGCATATATAAGTCATGCTTAATTACGAAAACAGACTTGTCGTTGTGACTTACTGTATCGAATTCGAAAGTCTCATCCAGCTTGATGCTGAATCGCCTACCATCAACAAGGAAATTTCTGTCGCACTGGCCGCGTTGGTCTTCACAGTATTGGCACATAATGAAATTTTTTCCGTCGTCAGACGACATTTCCTATGTTCATATTAGGCGAAACATTAAACACTTACTAATTCAATTAATTCAACTACTTCTATTAATTCAACTAAGCATTTACTAAAAATAAACTAGTTATATTAATTCAATTAGTTCAACTAAGCATTTACTAAAAATAAACTAGTTCTATATATTAATTCAACTAGTTCAACTAAACATTTACTAAAAATAAACTAGTTATATTAATTCAACTAGTTCAAAGTAAGCATTTACTAAAAATAAACTAGTTCTATATATTAATTCAACTAGTTCAACTAA
>NC_057807.1:344761109-344761925 GCF_018294505.1 Triticum aestivum | reverse complement strand
CGGGGGCGGCGAGGGCGACGGCACGGCGATAGATCGAGAGGTCTCGCGCGAGAAGTGGAACAAGAAGTGGCGACGATAACTGAATTTTCGTAAGTGTCATATATATAGGATTGCCCTTTAGTACCGGTTGGAGCCACCAACCAGTACTAAAGGCCAATTTTGGCCAGCCCAAGCGGCGGGAAACGAGGGCCTTTAGTACCGGTTGGTGGCTCCAACCGGTACTAAAGGGCAACACATTAGTACCGGTTGGAGCCACCAACCGATACTAATGGCCGTGCGCTGCCACTGCAATGCGCTACGTTTAGTCCCACCTCACCGAGCGAAGGGCAGCCGCACTGGTTTATAAACCCAGTCGCGGCTGCCCTTTCGAACTCCTCTATTTAGCAGGCTTCTGGGCCTAATCAGGGCGCGCTGCCCTGTGAGTCTGCTGGCCCTACTGGGCATGTATTTGCACAACCAAGGTCTGGCAGGCCCACAGGACAGCGCCTCAACATTTTTTTATAATTTTTTCTTTTCTGCATTATTTATTTTCTTCTATTTATTTTTGAGTAATTTTTTTATTTAGTTATTATTTTCTGCTTTTTTTTCTTCTATTTATTTCTGAGTAGTTTTTTGCCGTATTTAGTTTCTTTGTGAATATTTTTGCTTTATATGAATTTTTTTCTTTTCTGCATTATTTATTTTCTTCTATTTATTTTTGAGTAATTTTTTTATATAGTTATTTATTTTCTGCTTTATTTTTTTCTTCTATTTATTTTTTAGTAGTTTTTTGCCGTATTTAGTTTCTTCTCCTTCTTCTCCTTCTTCTTCCTCTTC
>NC_057807.1:344752708-344760574 GCF_018294505.1 Triticum aestivum | reverse complement strand
TATTTGTGAGTAGTTTTTCATCTAGTTTGCCAAAATTCAACATTTTCAGAGTTCATTTTGTAGTGATTTTCAATTTCATGGTCATTTTGTAAACGATTGAAACATAGCAAATATAATTTTTTTTCTTTTCTGCTTTATTTTTTCTTCTATTTATTTCTGAGTAGTTTTTTCTTTTCTGCTATATTTATTTTCTTCTATTTATTTTTGAGTAGTTTTTTTATTTTGTTTTTTTCTTTTCTGCTATTTTTTCTTTTCTGCAAAACTTGATGGTCAAAGTCTGGAGTTATAACTTAAAAAAAAAGAAATGTCGACGTGCAATTAGTTTTTGCCATAATAGAAGAAGTCCGGAGTTGTAATAAGTTATTAAATATAAAAAAGAGGTGCAATGCTCGTTAATTTGCTTCAAGCCTTTCGGAATAGTGTAAACTGCACTGCGCATAGCTCCATGCAGTCTACCGTATTCCTGAAGGCTTGAAGCTAAGCAACGTGAGCATTGATCCTCTTCTTCATCGTCTCTGCACTCAGGGCTTATAAACCGCTCCTAGTCCCTCTCACTTCGCGAGGTGGGACTAAAAAACAGCTTGCCATAACCTCATTAGTACCGGTTCGTGGTATGAACCGGCACTAAATGGTGATGGTGGGGCCATAGCCTGACCGCAGGCTGACACAGCCTCTTTAGTACCTGTTCGTGGCATGAACCGGTACTAAAGGTTCGCCATGAACCGGTGCTATTGATCGCCGCCACGAACTAGCACTAGTGTACACATTAGTGCCGGCTGAAATTCCAACCGGCACTATTGTGCTTCACATTTGACCCTTTTTCTACTAGTGTGAGAAAGATAAGTTGGATGACATAAATATTGATGCAATAATAGATGACTTTGCTAATAGAATTGTTAGACGGATTTCCAAGTTCTAGTATAGACGTGAAATCAGTTTGCTTTACTATGCCTTGTGCAGGAATGTTTGGAAGAATTCAGTTATTATCTGATTGAGAAATTTGGAGTGAAGGACATGGCCGATTGGGAAGGATCCAGAAACAGATGCAAGTTCATGTCTAAATTTTTATCTGATGGTAACACAAAAGATCTAAGTAGCAACCAATTTTGACAGAATTTTTTGTTTTGCAAAACAAAATGAAGTCCCCTTTCAAATTTAGGAATGCGAGCTTTTGTGAAAAGCGAGCTTTTGTCGAACTGCATCATTTCATTACTATCATGGTGTAGTTCACTTGATCGATAAGTAAACTGTACTCTCAGTTTTAGAGTCCAAATGAAGATCATCTGGCTATGTGTGTACTGGATATCTACTTTGCTTTTGAAGTAGAAAATGTTTGATTTTTTGAGTAAACAAGGGCCCCTTCTTACTGTCTTGCCCCTGGGCCCTGTATATCTATGCCCCGGCCCTGACCACCACCACTACAAATGTACTACCAAATACCATCTCAAGACACAAATGGATTCGTCACCACACATGACAAGGCACAAATGCATTCTTATTGCCAACAACAAAAGTAACCTAGCACTCTAGCTGCAGCACGTCAGGGCTTGGCCAGGAGCTCACGCACCGTCTGTGCAAGCCCGGGCTCACTCCTGATGCCCTCGGCCCATCTCGCGCTGATCCGCACGTTTTCAAGGCTCTGCTTCAGCGTCCTCTCGAATCCAGGCTTTGTGCGCGTTGCAAAGAACTTGGAGATCTCTGCGGCCTTCTCGTTGGAGGTGAACTGACAAGAAACAAGGAAGTCCACATTAACTATGGCCTCATGGAAATAATACCTGCAAAACTGGGGAATATGATCACGGAAATAGGGCAATAGAACTGTGATTAAATGTACCAATGGAACAATGTTTTTAACAAAATTCGCCGCCAAGCTCCCGGAAAATGTCCTTGAGATGCGCTCCCAGTTTTCCTGCAGACAGACAGTACGGTTAGCACCATGTTTTCAAATGTTTCAGTCTGCTAACACTAATATGAACCATCAGTCATCTCCTAAGGTGTCAGATGAAGGAACCGCAAAAAATAGATGGTTGGGTGCTGCAGCCTCAAATTCACTCTAGTTAAAATACATTCACAAGGGAAATCCATATAAAGAGATCAGGATCCCGAAACAAATTCACAATCCAGAAGCAAATAAATACTACTACCTCCGTCACGGTTTAGAAGGCTTGCTTGGAAATTCTCTCGGACTTAGGTGGTTATCTATTGGTTGTGAGATGGGCTAAAAAATAGCATTCACACTATCCATGCATATAGAAATAGTACTCCGGAGTACTAATTAGTACTAGAAATAAATGCAATGCGCCCTAAACCTTGTCTATTATGGAAACGCACGCAAATTTAACTGTGCCTTCTAAACTGTGATGGAGGGAGTAGTATCAATCAATATCATACATATGTACTTGATAAGTATCAATCAATATCTAATATATTTGGTAACCTGGTAAATCTCTTATATTTGGTAACCAAATATTAATTGGACACATACCTATTTTATCAGTTTAAGGAACACTACCACCGTCACTGCAAAAAGCCGTCTTATATTAAGGGACGGAGAAAGCTGGAAAATCTATACCTTATAACCAAACACAATCTTATTTTGTGTATTTGCTTTGCATCAAGAGTTGCCCCGTATATTCCGTCGGCTCGGCTTTATAACCACCCGCGTGAAGTCTCTTCGTACATTCAGTTTACCAAAAAAGATACATCAAGGAGGCTTGTTCTAATGACACTGAGATTGGAGCCTTTCCGAAAATTTCTTTGTTTTGCCTGAATTTCCTCTTAATGGATACTTGCTACCTAGTTCCTCCTTGTTCTCATTCTTCATACAACCCGTTTGCACCACATGCATTCATAACAATAAATGATTTGGCTACAAACTGCAATCAGCTGACTCACTACCACCACCACTACAAATGTACAACCAAATACCATCTCAAGCCACAGTTTCCACACATGATAAGGCACAAATGCATTCTTATTGCCAACAACAACTGTAACCTAGCACTCTAGCTGCAGCACGTCAGGGCTTGGCCAGGAGCTCGCGCACCGTCTGTGCAAGCCCGGGCTCACTCCTGATGCCCTCGGCCCATCTCGCGCTGATCCGCACGGTTTCAAGGCTCTGCTTCAGCGTCCTCTCGAATCCAGGCTTTGTGCGCGTTGCAAAGAACTTGGAGATCTCTGCGGCCTTCTCGTTGGAGGTGAACTGACAAGAAACAAGGAAGTCCACATTAGCTATGGCCTCATGGAAATAATACCTGCAAAACTGGGGAATATGATCACGGAAATAGGGCAATAGAACTGTGATTAAATGTACCAATGGAACAATGGTTTTAACAAAATCCGTAACCAAGCTCCCGGCAAATATCTTTGAGATGCGCTCCCAGTTTTCCTGCAGACAGACAGAATGGGACAAATGTTAGCACCATGTTTTCAAATGTTTCAGTCTGCTAACACCAAGTATGAACCATCAGTCATCTCCTAAGGTGTCATATGAAGGAACTACAAAAAATAGATGGTTGGGTGCTGCCTCAAATTCACTCTAGTTAAAATACATTTACAAGGGAAATCCATTTAAAGAAATCGGGATCCCGAAATAAATTCACAAATATGGTTCAGCTGTTTGCAAATATGCCACTTGACTTGAGTTCTTGTTGACAAATACAGAAGAACCCTGGGTCCTCTTTGTAATGCAGAAATCTCAATGAAGTTGGTAGAAAAAGAAGCATATTCTCATGAATGGATATTCAAATTTGTTTAGAATGCCTACAAGAATCTGATGTTCCAGACAGGACCCAGAAATAACGACTTTTACGCATCAACAACACGTCAACACACATAGATAAAAGGGTACTCATTGTTAAAAGAGATCGTACCTTCAACCAGTTCCACGAAATTTCACGTGCCTCTGGTTGAATACCTCTAAGGAGAATATATGCATCTTGATTGCGAACCTGACAAGCAAGAGAGGCATATGAGACCTGAGTACAGCTTGCCCTTGACACACAAGTAAGCTCATAGAAACCTTCGACTATAAATGTGGAAGAAAGTAATGATATTTGCATTTACCTCATTAGTGAAAATTAAATTCAGTGATTCAAGGACGATACTATTATCCCGGCAAGAAGATAATATGCCTTGAAACAATAAGAAAATGCTTTTAGAACAACCAAAAACATGGGCAAGCTTTGTTAGTTTAAGATGGTCAAAGGGCTACACACCTAAGACTTGTAATCTTTCCTCCCCTTCAGCTGACTCCTTGTAGATTTTTCGGAGAGCATCATAACCGGATCTGTTTGAACTACTAACATTCTGCATCACAGAGAGGTATGCGGCCTGCAGAACAGCGCAAGTTACAAATGGAAGAAGTAATCATAGGTACCACGTGAAGTGATAGCAAAAGGCAGGACCTTTCTAGTATCCGGAGGAAGAAGAGAAGTGCCGCGATCACGTGTGAAGATGTTAAAGCGCCTAACTCCTTCATTAATGGTCTTACCATGTCCAAGTTGGACAAGTGCAGTCAACAGCAGTGGTCTAAGCATTACATCCAGGTGGCTCTCACCCTTCTTGGGGTCCCAGCCTAACTTTCTGAAAGATAAGTGTCACATAGTCAAAAAGAAGAAACATAGGAAAATGTAGCAAATATACAGTAATAACGTGAAAGAATCATGCAATTGTCATGCATCGGCCACAAAAGAAGGAATGTTCAAGCAACATGAGAAGTTAGGAAGAAGATTAGTGACATATTATGTTTCCTTTTCCTTTTTGTGAAACAAAAGAGATGATATATTGTGAGTGTAACACATTAAGAAACTCATAGCAGTTATGGTGGGGCATACTCTGCAGGTGACAAAAGAATCTTGATCAAAAGTTGCTTGATGTCACCAGCCAAGGCAGGAGTAGCATCAGCAGATATTTTAGCAATACTTGTGGTTACCTGCCAATCCAAAGTAAAGATATAGGCGATTTATCTTCAGGAACAATTGAACACGATAGAATCAACTGGACCTACAGGATTTACGTACAGTGTTTATGTGTGAAAGAACACTATAATCAGCTTGCCCACGATAACCGTAGAGTAAATGTAGCAACGACGCAAATGTTTGTTGGCGGGCAATAGAAAGCGCATATAAGTCATCCAGGATGCCTGCAATGGTAATGTTATAATACCTGCCACCAAAATATTACAAGCAGATTCAATGGTCACATGTTGCGTTTACCAATTTTATCCATTAGTGAGAGCTTCTTGGTCTCCAACGCATTTTGAAGTGCAGCTGCAAGCTCATCGTCATATTTAACTCTGTAAAATCCGGTTCCATTTATATTCAACTTAGTCCAAAAGTTTCCGCCCTTCTTTCGGTCACCACATTGTGAACCAATGACCAGCTTATCATGTTTAAGTTTCAACAACAACTTTTTCTCTGTATCATATGCACCACAGCCTGAAGTTATAGGGACAATCCACATGCCAGAGCCAGAGGACCCATCTAACAAAAACTGGGCCTGCAACAAACAGAAATCATCAAGTTCGTGGAGAAAAATACTATACTCGGAGATCTATCAGTCAACGAGATCAAGTTTTTAACATTTTTATTAATTAGTTTTTTCACTTTAACCAATATAAAATAAGACACACTTTTGTGAAAACCCTCTCTTTGCCTTGGTCTAGTGGCTAAGGGTGATCTATTAACTCGTAGAGGGAAGTGGGCGCAGCAATACATGAAATAATTGGTAAATAATTCTAAATAATCAACATATTTAAGAAAAGGAAGCCAGTCTGACCTAATACCATAATTTATTATTGTACATAAAATTATATATCGAGACTCACATTTGACAGGAAAAATGTAATGATTATTTCTTGAATTGTGTGTCTGGATTTATTAAAAATAAACACCCTTTCAGAAAAATGAAAGAAAAATAAAGAAATTCAAACATATATACCAAATTATCACTATTAAACATACAAGTACATTACTACAGAAAAAACAAACTTCATGATTAAAATTTGATAATTAATTTATGCCTATTGCCTTATAATACTAACTTTATATGTAAGTCTGAATCTGACACTTCCATTTCAAGCTGTCATAAAATTTAACACTAAACATTGCTCTCAAATATTATTTGATCATTCAAATTAGCAATACATAACTGAAACTGCAGAAAACTGTGGTCTAGATCTTTTTGCAACCATCTGATTTAAATCAATAGTCATGCAGGATGTGTATCCCTGGGCTGAGATGGGAACATGGGAAGTAATGTGCATTTAAACATGTCTCTCGTGATTTGTAGGGAAACGTCTGTGCCTATCTACCTTACCAAATTAATTGTAGGTTTCCTTATTAGCCTTATCTGCACTAGGGCCCAAAATAACCTTCAAACTTTCATCAACCAACCACTCAGATTTAAACCACCTCTTACCTCTAATGTGGTAAGATAGAGCACCCTAAAAGAGCTCCAACTTCAGAACAAGATCTAATTCAGTTCTTCTACGAGATTCATGTAAGTTGTTCTTGATACCATTCAGCCATATCCCAGAATATATGATCAGATACTAGGGCTGCTGTGTAAATACGTGAATGCATCAAGTGACAGATCAATGGCCGTAGGGGCAGTAAAATATTTCCAGTTTTTTTACATCATTGAGTACAGTATTCTCAGAGGACCAGTTACAGTCAGTTAAACATTCACAAAATGGTATGGAACAAAAACCAAGGTTTGGTCAAGCTTTTGCCACAACCAGTTAGCAGATGATTCTCTTAAAGAAGAAACTCTAAATGGCATGCCACGACTAGAACTTAACTAAATAGCAAGGACGGAGCAGCCAAATACGCAGCGGGGGATATAGGTATAGGAGCGGGATGGAGCTCCCGTGCTCTGGCGATTCTGGCGCCTGCGCCGGCGCGCACCCGCCGCCGGTGGCGCCCCCCGCCTCCATCCCAGCTGCCCCCTCCAGCGAGTGCCCCGCTCCGGCGGCCGCGGCGCCTCCCTCCCCTCCAGCCGCTCCTGCTGCCGCCCCCTCCGCGCCTCGGATCCGTTGGGCCGACTTCGCCAACGATGAGCCGTCCCCCCCCCCAGCCCCCACCCCCTCGCTCGCCGCCGCGCTGCCGCGCCGGGCTGGCAGCTCAGCCCCCCACGTGAGGGGTTCTGCTGCTGGCCCGCGAACGCCGCAGTCGCAGCCGACGACGCCCTCGAGCTCGACTCGGGCGGTGGAGCGCCAAGGTGCGGGCTTGGCTGGTGGCGCTGCTCGCCGCCGGCGCGGACGCTCCTGGGGCGTGGCTGGCCGCTCCGGCCGGGGTGCCGCCCGCTCCTCCTGGCGCCGCCCGGCGGCGGAGGCCCGGCCGGCGGCCTACCCATCTCCCTCGGCGTCGATCTCCGCCTGCTCTCCCCCGACCCCGTGCGTGCGATCCTCCCCCTTTAGGCCCTTTATCGCGGCCTTCGGGTTCTCGAACCTCCGGTTCCTCTCGGTCCGTCGGGATCCCTCTGCCCTGGCTGCCTGCGCCGGAGCCACGCCGGCGGCGGCGGCGGCGCCCGCCCCTGGGAGGGAAACCCTTAGGGCTCCCGTGCCTCCCCGTCGCCTGGGCCGGGCCGCTGGTGTTCCTGGGCTGCTGGGCCCCGGCCCGCCCCGGCAGCTGGGCCGCAGTGATGCCATACCGGATGGTCTCCCCTCCCCCCGGGCCGGCCCACTAGCGTTGGGCCGCTGGGTTGCCCTAGGGCGCTGGCCCCATCCATATGGTTACCCTGCGGCTTCCCGCGACCCCCTCTCCCCAGCGCCGCCACCTCTCCTCGTCCCCATCTCCTCCCCGTCGCATCCCCCCCTGCTTCGACTCCGGCCGCTCCCTCGCCCCGTTCGACCGGCCCGCCACC
>NC_057807.1:344735329-344752079 GCF_018294505.1 Triticum aestivum | reverse complement strand
CTGCTCCCCGTCGTTACGTGCCGCCCCATGCCTCCGCTCCCACGGCCACGGCTTCGGTTCCGGCCTCGGGCGGTGGCACCGCGCGCAGCCGCGCTGGGCCGGCCAAGAAGAAGAAGCGTCGGGGTGCCCGCGGCGCTCCGCCCGTGCCCCCCTCGGCGGCCCCGGGATCTTCCGCCATGCCCGAGCCCGTCTCTGGTCTCCCTCGCCCCCCCTGTTTCAACTGCGGGGTGGGGGGCCATTCGCAAGTCAACTGTGTCAATCCCCAATGCTGCTACCTCTGCAAGGATCCGGGCCACCCCGCTCTCCTGTGCCCGGATAGACCGGTGGTGTCTGAGCTCATGATGTACGGCCACGGTATCGAGGGGTTGGTCTTCTTCCACCTCGAGGTCCCCGACGTCCCGCCGCCCTCTCCCACCCTCCAGGCGGTCGTCACTGTGGTCGACGGGGTGGCATCCCCGGAGATGATTGAGGCCGAGCTCAACCACCTCTACCGTCGTCAATGGGACTGGGTGGTCACCCCCACTGCTGGCCACATCTTCACCGTCGTCTTCCCCGACTCCGTCAGCTACGGCTACGTGACTCGCAGTGGCCGGATCACGCTCGCTCTCAACCAACTGGTTGTCGACATCTCCGAGCCGATCCTCGACGCTCAGGCCGTGGCCGTCCTCGACACCGTTTGGATACTTGTGGCCGGCCTCCCTGATATTGCGCGGTCCGAGCTCGGCATTCGCCAGATGTCCCGCCTCTTGGGCAAGGTGGTGGTGGTCGATGAGCTCTCTCTACGCAAGGAGGAGGAGGTCCGGGTCAAGGTCAAGTGCCTCGACTCCTCCAAGCTTCACACCACCGTCCGCGTCTTCTTCAACGACCAGGGCTTCGATCTCAGGATCGCCCCCGAGCCCCCCAACCACGTCGGTCGCCCCCGCTCCTTCGACACTGGCCTCCCCGGCGGCAACCCGGGGACCGACGGGGACTACCACGGTCGTCACCGTGCGCGCTCCCACCACTCGGATGAGGAGGGAGGCTCGGAGGACTCCCGCTCCCCGTCCCCTTCGCCCCCTCCCCCTACCGCGGGGGCCAAGGGCCGCCAGGCCGCACCCAGCATGCTTCTCGGCGGTCCCTCGGACTCTGTGGCGACGTCCTCCGAGGCAAGCGACATCTCCAGCGTGGGCCTGGTCTGCCCGGCATCTTCACCACGCTCCCCTTCCTCGTCTGCTCCCGTCGCGCTGGACTCGACAGCTCCGGCTCCCAGTCTGCTTCCAGCGGCCTCGGTGGCCCCTCATGAGCCCCCTGTGGCGGACTCCCCCCCTCCGGCTTCGCCTCCCGCGGTCGCTCAGCCCACACCGCCCGAGGCGCCACCTCCTCCGCCGCTCCCGCGGGCGGCCTCAGCCGCGGGCTATGCGATCCCCCCTTCGCCGATGTTGCTTCCGTCCGCGACTCCGTCCCCGGCTCCGCTCCTCCTCAGCTGCACCGTGCCCGCGTCCCTGGCTTCACCCGCGGAGGCCCCGACCATGGACGGGGAGGCTAGGGTGACCACCCCCATGGCTGCCCAGCCCCCTCCTCCACGGTCCGCCGCCTACTCTCGCCCACTGCCGGTCGGCATCCTCCCCGGTGATTGCTTCCCGTCGGAGCGCTCGGCTGGATGCTGCTCACCCCGAGGGCAGTCCGGCTCTGCCCATCCCCGAGCGGGCGGAGCTCCGCGCTGCTGCTCGGAACCTGGAGCCAGGTACGCCTGTCGTTCCCCCTTCGGCTTCGTCTTGTTCCTTCGTTGCGCTTGAGGCTATTCCTCTAGGCAACCTCGCAAAGGTTGCCTTTGACCGCAATCATTTTTAGGGGGGAAGCAGGTCCCCCCTTAGTCCAGATCGCGGCTATTAGAGCTCGCGAGATTCTTGACGGGAGGCTGGCGGAGGCCCGTGCGGCCTTCCTTCTACCTCCCGTCCCGCCCGCGGCTGGTGAGACCCCTCTCCCCCGACCGCGTCGCGGCTGACAGCTCCATACCCCCCCCCCCCCGCCAGTGGGGGAGGAGATCCGTGGTCGCACTCGCTCCCGCACCGCGGCCCTCCGTGCGCAAAGCGCCTCTCGTGTCCTGGGGTCAAGCAGCCCCCCAATGGCGCCTTAATGCGTGCATTATTCTGGAACATCCGCGGTTTCGGTCATGATGGCCGACGCCGCCAACTTGTGGAGTATATGCGGGAGGAACACATCGACATAGTTGCCATTCAAGAAACCATGCGACTCGAATTCTCGCTCCCTGAGCTTGACCGTCTAAGCTCCCACCTCTTTGCGTGTCATTGACTCCCTTCTAGTGGGAGCGCCGGCCACTCGGGTGGTATCCTTTTAGGCGTGAAGGATGCCACATTTGAGGTGGGTAGCATGGATCGAGGGGAATTCTTTGTGAGCATGGAGTTGTTCGAGAGGTCTCTAAACTTCAAGTGGGAGGTCATCATTGTCTACGGGCCTGCTGACCATAGTCGGTCGGCTGCCTTCTTCGAGGAGCTCCACCGGAAGATCTCCGCAGCCTCCCTTCCGTTGGTGGTGGGAGGCGATTTTAACCTCCTGCGCGTGGCGGAAGACAAGAGCAATGATAATGTCTACTTTGCGCGGATGCAAATGTTCAATGACTTCATTGCGGACCTCGGTCTCCGCGAGATCGATAGGATTGGTGCCTGGTTCACCTGGACCAACCGGCAAGCCTCCCCGACCCAGTCTGTCCTGGACCGAGTCCTAGTGTCCCCGGATTGGGACCTCCGCTGCCCCTTAGCCTCCCTTCACGCCATCACGAGGATTGGTTCAGATCATGTACCCCTTCTCCTCCCTTTTGCCGACGAACGTCCGCCGGTCACCCCTCGATTCCGGTTTGAGACCTTCTGGCTCTCCCAGGCCGGGTTTATCGACGCCGTTGGCACTCGGTGCATCGAGGCTCGCGCCCACTGTCATGTCCCTAGCCTCTGCCTTTGCACTAGGCTAGCTTCATGTGTGCATCATGTTTAAATTTTATTTAACTTGAAATGGGGGGTGTTGAAACCCTGACACCAAATGAATTCAACTAGGGTCAAAATTAGTTTTTTTTTCAACGAACCCAAAATGCCTTCATAAATGTCCATCATTTTTGAATTGGTCTAGAACCTCTGCCAAAAATGATGCACATATTTTTTAGGCCATTCTGTATTTTTGAATTAACTCATATTATATTTGAATTGGGGCATTTAAATACTATAAATATTTTTAAATGCTCCAACAATTTTGGAATTAGTTGAGAGCCTCTGGAATAATTCATTTAGTGCCCATAACTATTTCCAGAATTTTTAATAGTGATTTGGTTTGAAAACCAAATTAAAACAAATTTGCATAAATAGAAAATAGAACAAAAATAGAAATAAAAGAGAGAGAGAGAGAAGGACTACCTGGCGCTTACCTACAGCCCAGATGCCCACTACTGTGCGGCCCAGCCCACCAAGCCCTCTGCCAGTCATCCCCCTCCTCTCACCAGGAGGACGAGAGGCGCGTGCCCGGCGCCTGCGGCCACACGCCGTGGCCACCTCCTGCTTCCGCCGAGGCGGGAGAGGCTCCTGGAGCCGCCACGTACTACCCCGACCCTCTCGCACTCTTCCCCCGTGCCCTCCCTTTTCCTCTGTCTCTCTCCCTCGCTCTCCCCCTCACGCGCCTGAGCACGCCGCCGTGAGCCGCCGCGCCCACCACCATCGCCTTGCCTCCCCGAGCTATCCAGAGCCTCCGCCACCTCTTGATTCACCTCTGCACCGAAGGAAGGAAGCACGGAGGCCCCGAGCAGCCGCCATCATCTTCGTCTTCAAGCTTCGGCTCCGGCGCTCTTCTTCGTCGATCCAGCCACTCCGGCGCGCCCCCGAGCCCGCCGAGCTTCTCTCCGACCTTGCAGTGAGCTCCTGATCCGAACCCCACTCTTTCCCCTCGCGTTGCGAGCTCTAGGCCATATCTCCGTCGCGGCCGAACTCCGGCCGCCGCTGACCTTGTCGCCGCTGCCGCTACGGACGCTGCAGCTTGCGCCCGAGCGCGTCATCGTCCTCACCTCGCTCCTAGGAGCCGAACGCACCTAGTAGCTCGTCCGTAGCTGCATCGTAGCCCCCTAGCCGCTCGAGGCCGACCTCCGGCCGCCGCCGCAAGCTCGCTCCGGCGAGATCCGGCCACCCCGCGCCCTCCCGCGTGCCTCCCCTGGATGCGCGCGAGCAAGGGCAACCTTCTGATGCCCTTGGCTTGGCCCAACACCACCCGTAGCGCCACTCCGGCAACCCTCCGCCGCGTTTGAGGTCGCCGCCGGCCATTCTCCGGTGTGCTGACGTGGACGGATTAGATTTGTCTAATTACTATGTTTAGCCAAAGCTCATTCGCTGACAGCTAGGCCCCGTTGTCTAATTAAATGTAGATTAGTTTCTGTTTAGTTTAAATTAATCTCAGTGGGCCCACACGTCAGCTTTGACCAAGCTGACGTGGCTGTTGACTGGGCCCACATGTCAGCGACACTAACCAGCCCCAGTCACTGACCAGTGGGCCCCACTGGTCAGGTTTGACCTGGCGGCGCCTGTTGACCTGCTGAGGTCAGCATGACCTAATGCTGACGCAGTAAACATTTTCTGGAATTAAAATAAATCGGAAATGATTTATAAATTTCAGAAAATGATCTAAACTTCTAAAATTCATAGAAATTCAACCGTAACTCCAAATGAAATAAGTTATATATGAAAAATGATCAGAAAAATCCAATCTATCCATCTGCACTGGTTTCATGCATGTTTAAGCAAGTTAAACCTGTTGTTTATATCAAAACATGATAATGCACTTTTTTAAGTCATAGTTTCAATTTGAACTTGAACCTTGGGTTCAAACTAACTCAAATTCATCCGATTATAGTTGCATTATCCCAACACACTCATTTTTTCCATGTCATGATCATGCATCATATTGTGCATTGCATTGATTGTGTTCTTTTCTGTGTTGCCGGTATTTGTCCCCTCTCGATAGACGTGATACCGACGATGAGATCGATGACACCGATGAAGAACTATATTATCTTCAGAAGTGCCAGGCAAGCAAAAACCCCTTGTTCATTCCGATACAATCCTACTCTCTCGCCCTGCTCTCTTTTACTGCATTAGGACAACAACGAGTCATTTGTTACTTGCTGCGGTAGCTGAACCCCTTTATCCTTTGCATGACCTGTCATTCCACAGTAAATAGATGAAACCCACTAGCATGAGTAGGAGTTGTTTGAGCCCTGTTGTGCCTACTCATTCATGCTTGTTTGTCATGCCTGCTACTGCTTAGAGTTGAGTCAGGTCTGATTCATCGGGGATGAATCAGAGGTGTGTGAACATGTCCTACTGTGTGTGAGCTAAGTGTGTGAACACGATTTGGTAAAAGGTATCGGTGAGAGGCCATGTAGGAGTACATGGTGGGTTGTCTCATTGAAGCCGTCCTTAGGAACTGAGCTCTGTGTTTGTGATCCATGATTCAGCTACTACCATGCATTGGGCCCTGAAATATGACCCCGCTCGACTTCTTATTCACCCTTGTCCTCTGTCCAGGAGTTGCAAGTAGTTTCTGGTGTTTGTAGTATGCTGGAGGCCGTGGACAGCGCTGACCGTAGGGGTGGGCTGTGATGCGGTAGGCACGTGGCCGGGTATACCGGGCGCCCGTTTGGTGTCACGGAACCCTGTTCACATCGTTTGGGGCTGTGAGCGAAACCCCGGCCGGATCTCCTCATGGATGGAACCCGAATAGGCGATAAACCTGGACTAGAGACTCGAGTGTTTAGGTAGGTCGTGGTCTACACCCACGTCGGCTTTCGCTTGAAGTCTGCCGAGCACATGTCGTGTGCAGACGCTAAGTGGTGGAAACATGTATGAAGAAGTACACCCCTGCAGGGTTAACATCATCTGTTCGAATAGCCGTGTCCGCGGTAAAGGACTTCTGGGTTGCTTATATCAGTTCATAGACAAGTGAAAGAGGATAACTAAAATACGCAAGATAAGCGTGAGTGCTATGGATGGCGTTCTCGTAGGGAGACGGGAGCGGATCCATAGTGGTGTATTGATATGGTGAATATGTGGACTCGTGTGCGCCACCTCAAAAGAGTTACTTGCAGTCGTAGTTCAGGATAGCCACCGAGTCAAAGCTGGCTTGCTGCAGTTAAACCCCCACCATCCCTTTGTTGATAATGATGCATATGTAGTTAGTTCTGATGTAAGTCTTGCTGGGTACATTTGTACTCACGTTTGCCTATTTTATGTTTTTGCAGAGAGACTTCGGTCTCGCTAGTAGTTCCGCGTGGACTTCGACGTTTAGCTTGTTACCTCAGCTACGATCTTGTGCCCTCGGCAGGATCTGGTAGATAGTCAGGCTTCTCAGCCTTTTTCATTTGTAGATGTCTGTACTCAGACATGTTAAGCTTCCGCTTGTGCTTTGATTTGTATGCTCTGAATGTTGGGTCATGAGACCCCTGTTTGTAATATCTCGCTCCTCGGAGCCTAATGAATACATACTTGGGTCGTAGAGTCATGTTGTGATGCCATGTTGTATTTGCACATATCGAGCATATTGTGTGTATGTTATTGAAATGCTTGGTATGTGTGGGATCTGACTATCTAGTTGTTTATCCTTAGTAGCCTCTCTTACCGGGAAATGTCTCCTAGTGTTTCCGCCGAGCCATGGTAGCTTGCTACTGCTCCGGAACACTTAGGCTGGCGGCATGTGTCCTTCTTCGTTCCTGTGTCTGTCCCCTCGGGGAAATGTCACGCGATGAATACCGGAGTCCTGTTAGCCCGCTACAGCCCGGTTCACCGGAGTCCTGCTAGCCCAGTGCTACAGCCTGGATTCACTCGCTGATGATCGACACGTTTGATGCTGGGTCATGGATGCCTGTCCCTGTAAGTTTGTGCCACTTTGGGTTTACGACTAGCCATGTCAGCCCGGGCTCCTTATCATATGGATGCTAGCGACACTATCATATACGTGTGCCAAAAGGCGCAAACGGTCCCGGGCAAAGGTAAGGCGACACCCGTGGGAATACCGTGCGTGAGGCCGCAAAGTGATATGAGGTGTTACATGCTAGATCGATGTGGCATTGAGTCAGGGTCCTGACAGCCACCCCCACTCCCGCCCCCCTTCGGCCATTGATTCGTGGCACTTCTGCGCGAAACACGGTCGGCAGTTCATTAAGGGGTGGGGTGCGAATCTGGGTCGTGACCTCCGTGAGCGCAAGAAGGCGTTGTTGTCCGCGATCCAGGCCCTTGACCTGCGTGCTGACTCGGTGGGTCTTTCCCCGGATGAGTGGCTCTCCCGTTATGACCTGGAAGACCAGCTCTCCGTGATCTACACCGATGAGGAGGCCTATTGGCGCCTCCGTGGTGCCCAGAAATGGGTCTTGAAAGGCGACGCGAATACGGCATACTTCCAGGCCATTGCCAACGGCCGCCGTAGACGCAACACCATCCCTCTCTTGTGGGACGGTGAGGCTCTCCTTCAAGACCCTCGTGACATCCGATCCCACGTCGACGGTTTCTATAGATCCTTATTCTCTGCCGCCCCTCGAAGCGGCATCTCTCTCGCCCCCGATTGCTGGTCTGGTTCCCAGTTGGTGTCTGTTTCGGAGAACGCGGCCCTTACGGCCCCCTTCTCCGAGCAAGAGGTCTGGGATGCCATCAAGGGCATGAACCCATCCTCGGCGCCGGGACCGGATGGCCTCCCGGTTAAATTTTTCCAGACCTTCTGAAAAGTGATTAAACCTGAGGTCATGGCCATATTCGACGAATTCTACGTTGGCTCCATTGATCTCGGGCGCCTCAACTATGGGATCATCTCCCTCATCCCCAAGGTCCCTGGGACGTCCGACATCCATCATTTTCGCCCTATCACGGTCATTAATGTGATTTTCCGGATCCTGGCCAAAGGGTACGCCAATAGGGTGACCCTACTGGCGGACCGTGTGACTCACCCCAACCAGTTGGCCTTCATAAAGGGCCGTTACATCCTGGATGGGGTCCTAGTCCTTCATGAGGTCCTTCATGAGGTCCGCATCAAACACCTCAAGGCGGTTTTCCTGAAGATTGACTTCCATAAGGCCTATGATACGATTAGCTGGCCCTTCCTTCGGGAAGTCCTTCTTCGGAAGGGATTTGACGACCGGTGGATCACTAGAGTCATGCAAATGGTCTCTTGCGGTCGCACGGCCGTGAACATCAACGGCGAGATCGGCCCTTTCTTCCCCACCCTTTGTGGGGTACGACAAGGCGACCCCTTCTCCCCATTGTTGTTCAATATGGTTGTGGACGCGCTTACCTCCATTCTGGATAAGGCGAAAGCCGCCGGCCATATTCATGGGATCACTCCCCATCTTGCCGGTGGCTCCGGGATCTCCATCCTCCAGTATGCTGACGACACAATCATCATGGTCGAAGGCTCGGAGACGGACATCTCCAACCTCAAGTTCCTACTTCTCTGCTTCCAACAGATGTCGGGCCTCAAGATCAACTTCGACAAGAGTGATGTTATGGTGATGGGATACTCCCCCTCGGAGTCTTTGGCCATCGCGAACAGACTTAATTGCCGCCTGGGCTCCTTCCCCACAACCTACCTGGGGACGCCCATTAATGACTCCCGGCTCACCGTCGCGGACTTGCGCCCCTCCGTGGCCAAGCTCCAAACGCGCATCGAGCCCTGGCAGGGGAGGTGGCTGACCAAGGCGGCACGGACTATTCTCATCAACTCTTCCCTCTCCAGCCTCCTCTTGTTTCTCATGAGCTTCTACAGTCTCCACGAGACCCTTCAGCATGAGATCGCCAAGGTCCAGTCCCGCTTCTACTGGGCGGGCGACAACGACAAGCAGAAGTATCATATGGTCAGTTGGCCTGACATTTGAGCCCAGGGAGCAAGGTGGCCTTGGCATCATGTGCTCTAAACAGATGAATATCGCCCTTCTCTCCCGCTGGCTTTGGCGCATCTCGCAAGGGCACGATGGCCTTTGGCTTGATATCATCCGGAACAAATACTTGCGCGGACAGCCCCTCGCCTTCTGCCAGAAGTCTGGCGGATCCCAGTTCTGGCAGTCGATTGTCCAGCTTCTCCCGGTCCTCCGTATCGGGACCTCCATCTCGGTGGGCTCCAGGGCATCGACGCTATTCTGGTTTGATCGCTAGGCCGGGGACACTCCCTTTGCGGCTCGCTTTCCCGACCTCTTCTCCATCTCCGTCGATCCCGTGATTTTTGTTGATAGGGCCCTTCTTAACTTAGGGCGCCTTGCTTTCCGATGGCCTTTTGGTCCCTTGGAATCCGCCGCCTGGCGTGAGTTGCTTGACTGTGTTGCTCTCCACGAACCGATGGTGGATGGTGGCCCTGACCTGGTGCGCTGGCGCCTTGAACCTTCGGGCCAATTCTCCACCAAGTCGCTGTACCTGGCCATCGCTCCATCTTCCGCCCCCCTCCCCTTATCGATGGTGTGGTCCATCCGCCTGCCCCTGAAGATCCGTATCTTCATGTGGCAATGGATTCGCGGTCGGGTCCCATCCGGGGTGGAGGTGCGCAAGCGAAATGGCCCGGGTACTGGCATCTGCCCGCTCTGTGGGGTCCCCGAAGACTCGAACCACATTTTCTTCTCCTGCGTGTCCGCTCAGTTCCTCTCGAGCTGCTTTCGCGAAGCGGTCGGTGGAAATTGGTGCCACACCAACTTCCCTGACTTATTTGCCGAACCCCAGATGTCCCCCGTGACTTCTCACCACATTAGGTGGCTTGAGATTGGGGTCTTCGCCTGGACCCTCTGGACTGTCTGCAATAAGCTTGTGATTCAGCGCACTCCTCTTCGACGGGCTACTGACGCTCTTTTCAAACTCTCGGGTTCCTTGCAGCTTTGGCGGACGCTTAGCCGCCCCCTGGACCGCGACGCCATCTCAGCCTTCATCACCGACCTCCGCTCGATGGCCGTCCGTTTGTCGCCGCCGCCCCCGCCACCGCCGCCGGAACCAGACTAGACGCTATATTCGTCCAGCGTGCTCTGTTTTTTATTTTCTGGGCTTGTTGAGCTGTGCCCTTAGCAGAACGTATGTACTTTGTTGTGAGACTTGGGTGTGTGTGTGTGGACTTGACTCTATATGTGTGATCTTTGGCGGTTTGCTTTATTTATAAAGCGGGGCGAAAGCCTTTTTCGGTAATAGCAAGGACATATTAACCAAACAAATGCATACTTGGTTAGTCGTGTGATGATGAATGCATGATAGATACGAAGGATGGTATGTAAGATAACCTATTACCTGCTCACCCGCAAAAAGAAGAAAAAAACTATTACCTGCTCAATCTCTATGTCATTCCCTTTAATTTTTGCATTAATAACAGGATAACCTTTTTGCTTCGTCCATGTAGTCATTAAATCCTTGACAGGTTCACCAGTTTCCTTTTCAAGAACAGCCCAAAGGTCCTCGGTTTTAGCATTTGAGTATGCATATTTCTTCATATATGAAGCCATTGCTTTCTGAAAGAACACAGTTTCATATCTATAGCATATGAGAATACACTAGGAGAACGACGTGGAGTTAAAGAGTAGCAGGGGGAAATTACACAGAAAGGAGAGTGCAGCAATTTGTTTGACTAAATAATGTAATTAATTAAAAATTGACTTTTAACATAATAAGCTAGTATGCAGTTTGATAGATTCATTATATGATCAAGAAAAGAGTCAACAATCGCTAAATTTTACTACTTTTTTTTGTGAACAAGTAATGTTATCCTGTGAGCATGACACATGCTACAACAATACATAAGATGACCATCACACCTATATCGACAAATCTGTCTCTATATGCTAATTTATCAAACCATCCACCTTAAATCATGTGATCGGTGAAGTACAAATGGTCACATGATGCTTGTATGCATTAAACAAGGGCAGGATAATCTATGAAGAAATGGTCATTTTGCTCCTAGAATATGTCTTCAGAGAACAGCAATCTCTCCCTAAAACACTGCTGACCAAAAGCAAGTTTACCAACTAGTATGATTCAAGAGCATACAAACATTTTATGCAATGGACAAGCCATGTAGTCGTCTAGTATTTCTACTAGATGGAATAGCGGGGAAATGACATCAAAGTATCACTGTTTCCATAAAGAACAAAATAAACTTGCTGAAAGTGATCTTGTATACTTTTAAGCTACATGACGAGAAAAAGAATGCCAAATCTAGGCAAGAAGAGTGAGTCAGTGACGAGTTTCTAGAGTTCAGGTAGAGGCAGTATTAGACCTGAAAACGCTCTGCGCCAAGGTAACTTTGTAGCATGCGAATAACAGAAGCACCCTTGTCATAGCTAATAGCATCAAAAATCTGATCAACTTCACTGGCATGGTGTATTTCAACCTGAGCATCCAGGAAAAAGGATAGTGGAAAGTATAAAATGAATCACAAGCTAGAATTAGAGAAGTGAAAATGTTAATGCCATGAACTGAATCTCTGTTGATGCATTGACTGAAGTTGCTCCCAAAGTAAGATGCCACTTGTCAGAGTAGAGATACTTCAGCATCAATTTTAATATTCCATAGAAATTTTATGAGTCAATCATGAATCGGCCAATAATGTGTTGGTAATAGCATATTACGCAGTATGCACTATCGTTACTTGAACATGCCATTGTCAAAATTTGCAATTTAAAATAGATACTTGAACTTCTATGATAGTAGAGTGCATGACATTGACAACTATGGTTTTGGAGAATGTAGTCCACAACATACCCAACCACAGGAGCAGGCTATGGCACAGTACTAAACAATGAGATTACCTCAATAGGATGAGACGCCTCGAGTGAATCCAGCCTGAGAGCAGTGGTTGTGGGATCAAGAAACTGTGCCCAGATATTCCATTGTGGAAAAAAAGAATCTACTGCTAGATGGCTCATCTGGGAAAACAAAAAGCCTATTCATTCAGTATACATTGGTAACCTGATATCTCATTCTTTTAACTTTTGAGCGATCGAATTGATTTACCCATGTAGCAAATCCCTCATTTAACCACAAGTGAGTCCACCATTCCATGGTTACAAGATTGCCAAACCATTGATGAGCCAATTCGTGTGCCACAGTAATTGCAATCTAAACAAAATACATGCTGCGGTTAATATAAAAAGGGTTTACACGTATAAAAGGTCTAATTACGAAAAAATGTTAGGAATTATTAGTGAATTATAGATGATCATGATATAGTGTAGCTTTTTTACTAAACTGATTTATGTATAGTAACATCGCACAGTTAGTTAAGAGGTGAATTGTAAACGATGAAAAGATAAGTTAAATAAGTTTCTGAGCTATGATACATACATTCTGTTTGCTGGATGCTGATGAAGACTTGTCATCGAAAAGCAAAGCTACTTCCCGGTAAGTGACCAATCCGTAGTTCTCCATGGCTCCAGCAGCAAAATCAGGGATAGCAACCATATCCAACTTGGGGAGTGGATATGGAGTGGCAAAGTAACTGAACAATCGAGGAAATGAGCTTTTTTGTTAATGTTACTGTTTCAGCAACAACCACGGCTTGACACAGTATTTCAATAACATCAATCATGCATATCCGTTAGAAACCAAAGTGTGGAAGCACGGCTAGATTGTGATCTTACTCTTCATAGAGATTCAACGACTTCACTCCAACATCTAGTGCAAACTTCCCTTGGTTACTCTTACCAGTTTGAGTGTACACATGAACTCTCATGCCTGAATAAAATTAAACAAACAAATAAAATGAAGGGAAAGAGAAAGGTCTCATGCACACTCTTTGAATGGATGATTTCAGAAACAGAGATGATACCTTTTGTTGTCATACCCTCTACATATTCAAACAAACCGACAACTATGGCCACTAAATAAGTTGACATAGGTGGCGATTCATGGTAACGCACAGTTTTGATAGGACCAGCAAATGTCGCGTTAGCTACTGGCATGTTGGACAGCGCTACCAGCTCAGATGGAACTTCAAGTGTTAGCTTGAACTTAGCCTGGAAAATCGAAACGGCAAAACAAGAAATGTTATGAAATATATCTAACTTCACTGATGCTCTATGTGTACATATCTGAGGAACATAAAGTCATCCTTCCAGCTATCATATATAATCACCTTGAATGCGGGCTCATCCCAGCAGGGGAAGCACCGCCGAGCATCCACGGACTCAAACTGCGTCACCGCCATGTTTCTCTCTTTCCCCTTATACTGGTACTTACTGCAATCAAACGAAATCAGAAAAGCATAAATAGCAGGAGAGGCATTCATACCAAAGTGCTCGATTAAACTCTTATTTCAGAAATAGATCATAAAACTATAACGCCTTCACAGTGAACTTCCAAACCACGTATCATCGAATTCGTAGCAAGTGCATTATCGGGACTGGTCACTTTCTTGGTCGGTGAGTAACTAACCGGGAGTAATCTACTACCACTATAAAAGAAAGAGAGGGGCAGATCCAAACAATCAGGCCCATCCATCATCAAGATCTAATGGCCCTTAACCCTTCGGTGTTTAACGCTGCCAACCACGCGTTAAGCTACTAACAAGCCATCGATCGATAACCAAGGCCCGCCGTTAAAAAAAAGGAAAGCCGATCGCACGACCCGCACGACCACCCTCTTCGCACGACTCTCGCCCCTGCGCGCACAACCTCCCCTCCTCCTCCCGCGCCGTTCGCCGCCCCGCAAACTCCGGCAGACGTTAGCCGCCCTTCGCCGTAGGAGCCGTCATAGGAGCCGCTCGCATCTGGAGCCGCCGCCCCGCGGGAGCCGCTCGCCGCTGCAGCCGCCGCCCGCGGGAGCCGCTTGCCGCGCGAGCCGGAGCCGCCCTGCCCCTGGATCCGCTCGCCGCTGGTCGCCGACGGAGCTGCCCCGCCCCTGGATCCGCTCGCCGCCGGAGCCGCCCGTCGCTCTCCCACTCAGCTTGGCCTCTCGTAAGTTGAGAAATTTGATTGTACCAATGATTATACTAATGGATTTGACTGACCTGCAACTTACTATAGGAGTTGCAGCCTACTGCTTGCAATCACTGAAAAAGAAATTGCTTTGCCAGAGCGTGCATGGATGTGCAGGGTGTAGTGTTGCCGTTTGATTCAGAGTGGAGAATGTATGGAGCTCCCAAGTCTGACCCCTCTACCAGTAATCCTTTCCACCGATGCACTTGAGATATTATATACTCTTTTGCATGCATGCCACCCTTTACTCTGGATGTTTCTGAGAAATGGATTTCAGCTAACATGAGTACCTGCAACTTGCAGGTGTTAAAATTAACAATAACTAGGATGCACTCAGAATACTCATGTATTTGTTTCCCATATTATTATCAATCCAAGGATCGAAGATTGTTTCCCATGTTATTATCAATCCAAGGATCGAAGAAGAAAAAAAAGGGACATAGCAAAATTGACTTTAGAGAGATGGACCAGGATCTACAAAAATGATCACACTTAGGGCAGAATAATGATGAAGCCCCGTGCTTTTCTAATCCAGGGGTCACTTCTGACCTGGCTAAGGTAGGAAACATTAATCATGTTTTCATTTTTTGTATATATTTCTGTGATTGCTGGAGGTAAGGCAAAGAGTTGTTGTAGACATGAAATTTGTGAAGTTTGTAATGACTAGATTTCAGCAACGGTCATGGTTACAAAATTTCATCTTGGTCACTTCATATGCTTAACTTTTTTTTAGATAATGGAAGATTGTTTTTCCGTCCTCTGCATCGTTCCACCTGAACATGTTTTTGCTTTTGCCTGATCTTGGATCCTACTAATTTGTTATACAACCTTGTTTCTCTTGTGCTAACTCTTCATATCAAAATCCTTTTACGTACTATGCAGTTATGCTTTATCTGCACTGTAACCCAACCTGTCTTCCTTCCAGTTACAGCTGCTATCTCTGTTTGTCTCGTGCATATTTTGAAGTACAGTTTTTTGGTTGATTACAACTATGTACCATTCTTTCACTATTTCAGAGAAGATCAGAAGAACATTTAGGGATACGATGGAAGGGAGTTAGTTCCCTATCTGAAACTGTTTAACGTCCTCTATCTCATCAGACTAATAAACAAAGGTATGACTCGTATTTCTAAGAAACGGAGGCCCATGTGGGACACAAGATAAATTTCTCCTGCTATTGTTGAGATCAATGAAGATGGGTCTCCTGAGTACACAGATAATCGCCGTAAAAATTGCTCTCCAGCCTCTGCTCCTCCATCGAACTATTAACATGCCCCGTTTATTTATTTTCCCATAATATGTCTCATCTACTTGCAGCCATGGAATATTCGCATATCTTCACTACAAAATGTGACCAAGATGGAAGAGGCCCTCCTACAAACTTTGCTGCATGTATTTGTTGCTTGTAAGGCAGCTGCCCAACTAGCATTTATAATTTCTTGTGGATTTACATGGTGTGCATGAAATTTCTCTTACATGCAAACTTGTATACTTGGAAATCAGGGTTCTATGCATTACTAACCAGAATCCGGGGATTTTGTTTTGTTGTGAACACAATCAAATCAATTAGTTTTCCAATGTTTACCCTTGGTTTTTATCCGGCACTATTTCTTCTGGCATTTAGGCATGACATTTTCGGGACTGGACTATAAAAGAGATGAAAGAGGGGATACTTTGGAGAACGATTGTGCATGTTGCTTCTCAAGTTTAGCTTGTGAATTTTAGTGTTGGGATATTTTTGTGAAGAATAAACTAAACATTAACATGTCGAGAGCGTCTTGACGGTGCACATAAAAAGTGATAAGGCGGGTCAATGGCTGGGAGGTTTATGGTTTGATGTTGTCCTATGTCATATCTCATATTTGTGTACCAGAAAGGAACATCCAAGCTTCCACATAATGGAAATTCTTCCTATTTGTCATCGTAGTCGGAAAGATTTTTTTCTACTACACATCGACTACTACTTGAAATCTATCATTCTATTATAGAAGTATAGTTTTGTTGATTTTATTTAACAATTGCCTCTTAACGGAGATAAACAAAGAAACATCTTATTATGGTCGTTGTACGTGCATGGCACGTGCACGCTTACTAGTAAACAGAAACCACAGTTCAACTTTTCCCCTTCTGTAATGTTCTACTTAAAATTTCGAACAAATCATGGCATATATAGATTATCACAAGTACTGTGTTGATGTACGGTGCAAATACCAAGGGTGGTAGAGTCCAGAAGGAAGTCGTCGCATACCTCCTGTAGAAGCCTCTCATCTGGTCGTTGAGAATGCCGGTGAAGTCCATCTTCAGCACGCCCTCGCCGAGGGGCAGCTTCTTGGCGAACCCGAGCACCAACACACCGTCATCCTTGAAGAACACCACCTCCGTGGGCGCCAAAGCCTGCGAGAACCGTACCGACGAGGGACGATGAGAAGAGGGCGAGGAGGTCTCAAGGAATTTCATTTTTCTTCTCCTTCTTTCTCCTTACCTGGAAGCGGATGGAGGCGCGGTTGACGGAGAGGTCGAGCGCGTTGAGCACAAGGAAGCGGGTGGGCGCGGACACGGCGACGGAGATGGCCACCGAGCCGGAGAAGGTGCAGGCGACGAGGTCGGGGCGGAGGAAGAGCTCGTAGCGGCGCGGCGCGGCGAAGCTCGGCAGCCGCGCCTTGCCCCGGAACTGCTCCGCCGAGCCGCCCGCCGCAGGCGGCGCGGACGCGCCGGGAGATGCCTTGAGATTCGCGCCCTGCGGGCGCGTACATCCCGTTGTTGTTTAGCGCGAGGGAAGAGAAAAGACGAGAGAAG